>NC_018397.1:3749747-3948563 GCF_000208865.1 Neospora caninum Liverpool | reverse complement strand
TTTTTTGTTTTTCAGTTCCCCCTTCTTTTTCCCCCCCCCCCCCCCCCCCCCCCCCCCCGCCTGTTTGCACCTTCTGCAAACTCGACAGAGCGTTTGAAGTTGTCTCCGCTTCTTCGCTGCGTCTCTTCTTCGCAACTAGAAGACTTTCGGGAATCTTTTGTTCCACATTTACGTGGCTCTCGCTTACTGTCTGCCGGGTCCACTTGGCCGGCGGCCTGCTTCGCGCGAGCGGCCGCTTCCTCGTGCTGACGCAGCTGCTGCCGAATGACGTCGGCAGTGAAGACACCCTCTTGTTCTGCAAGACAAAACAGTCCAACCATGTTGGCAGCGCTTCAGACCCAAACGCGCGCGACATTCAGATGCATATGCCGACCAAAATGGATCCCGGCATCTCACATCACCCAACGGAGACTTTCCCTCAGAAGCATCTACACACACATAGATGTGTGTCTGTATATATACATGCAAGCAAACGTCTATATGCCTAGATGTCTGTATATATGTACATATATACACGCATGTACGTATAGATGCATATATATATATATATATATATTGATATGTATATACACGCCTGTATTTTACATACAGCAGCATACCTTCACAGAAACATGTATATAGATATACGGACATGTGTGTGTATGTCCATCGGCTTGGTGAATTCTTTGAGTCCATCGACGACACGTTTGCTCCACTCACCCATTTCGTTCGGGTTAAGGCTGACAGTGACTCCTGCGGGAGTGCGGAAGCCCGCGCCCCGCGCAGGGGTTTGCGCGCCGCTGGCCGCGCCGAGGAAAGGCGTGCCCGGCGCCGAGCCGAAGGAGGCAGAGCCGCCGGGGCCGACGAGGGGCGTCCGAGAGCCTGCGAACGGTGTACGTACACCCGATGGCGTGGCGGCGCCGGAAGAGAGCAGGTTGCGCGGCGTGATGTGGCCGCTGGGGGTTGCTGTTCCTGCGTTCGCGCCGGGAAGGAGCGTCGAGGGGATTTTGTACGTGTGCTTGACGCCGAAGAGCTGGCCTTGCTGCTGTCCCGCGGGGACGTCTTGAGGAGTCAAAATCGTGTACGGTTTCGCCGTCGAGGAGGCAACCGACGAGGTACCGTCCGCGCGCTTGCGGATGTCGAACGACGCCGGAGACTCCAAACCCGAAGACAGCGACGTGGCCCCACCCAAACTCGAAATCCCTTCCATGAACGGCGTCTGGCCACCCGACACCTGAAAAACACGCAAGAGAAGGAGAAGGGAGGTGAAACTTGATAGAGATCGCAACTTCCTGGCCATCGACTCCGGATTCTGCGCAGATAACGACGTATACATATATATGTATATGTGCATGAATTTGAAAACACATTTATGTATATATAGGGAGAAAGAGAGAGGGAGAGAGCATGTGTCCACAGTAGGCGGCTGTACGTCTAAATATATACGGAGGGCGGTCGGACTCGGGAGGTCAGAACGGCTGTTACGAGGAAGCCGGACGAGGACAGCAGGCGAGGAGTCTCTCCCCCAGTGGCCCGAAACACGCCCGGCCACACAAAGTGTGAAGGCGCTGTCTCTGTATGGTCCACGCGACCCGGGTTCGTGTCGAGATGCGAGAAAACACTTACTCCTGCCGCCGCTCCTTCTTTGCCCTCGCCGGCTACACAACACACACAGTCCCACACACACACACACACACGAGGACATGAACCGAAGGCATTCCCGCGATGCAAACGTTGGAACATACTTTTTTGACAGATCTCCTTTCGACTCAGATCTGGTTCACTTGCGTCTCCAAATTCCTGCTTCCTCCACTACAGTTCCTCGGTTTTTGCTAGGCCCCTTGGCGCTTCTCCACCAGTTTGCTCCCTTATCTCTCTCTTCTGCTTCCTCTGCCGCTACCTCTTCAAACCTGCCTCTTCTTTGTCCTTCCTCTCAGCGTCTGTTTCCCTCTTCGTTCGTCGCTCCTCGAGTCTGTGGGCATAGACAGGCTGTCCCTCGTCCTGTCAGCGTCCCTCCCGACTCTCACCGTCTTCCTCTTCCTCCTCGTCGTCTACGACGTCGGGAAGCTCGCCCCAGAGCGCCACGGGGATTTGCTCGGCTTCCTCTTCCTCCTCGGCGGCGCCTGGACCCGCCTCGCCCTCGGCGTCGAAGAGCGGCTGGCCGAACTCGTTCACTGGAGGTTTCCCCCACCCGCCCGCGTGGTAGCCGTAGCTACACCCCGCGGGAATCGGCGCGTTCAGTCCAGGCAGCTTCAGACGCGGATACGCCGGCGGCGGGCCGTACCTACACAGAAACAAATCCGGCCGTGCGACAAGGCGCAGAGAGAAGTGACGAAAATGCCAGCAAGGGAGAGAGGAGAGAGCGGGAGAACAAGAAGAGAGAACGAGAGGGAAGGAGAACGGAGAAGAGAGAGACAGAAAGACGGCAACAATAATGGTAGGGAAGCAAAGGGAAGGGGGAAGAGTACGAGGGAGACAGAAGGCTGAAGCGAATCCACAAGGCGAGAGGGAAAGAGAGTGAACGAAAGAGGGAAGGAAGGGATGAGAGAGTGAAAGAGAGACGGAAACAGACCGAGGACGAAAGAGGATAAGGACAGCCGGAGAGCAAGAGGATAAGAAGAGTAATCCAAAGGTACGCACGCCAAACGCGTGACCCGAGGTTGCTTATTTGATTGCTCTTGGGAAGAGAAAGAGAGCTTACCTTTGCATGTTGATAAGCCAAGGCGTCGGGGCCAGGGGGCCCATGCCGAGTGCCTCCTTCAGGCGGTCGGAGAGTTGTCCTGGCGTGAAATTTCGGTTTTTCTTTTCGAATTCTTTGCCTTCATAATACAGGTCGCCGAAGCCAGTTAGCGCCGGCTTCACTGCGTGTTTAAAGAAGCAGTCGTGAAGCACCTGCGAGAGACGCGAACAGAAAAGCGGAGACAGTGGCAAAACGGCAGAGACGCAGACGGGAAAGAAGAACCAGGCCACGGGAGGGGAAAGGAGCGACGAGCACAGCAAAGACGCGTCTGCAGTAAAAGAGGTGGCGACGAAGAGGACGGCAAAGCGATGATGGCAAAACAGATGACGGTCGCGTTCAAAGTAGAGAAGAAAGAAAACAGATTGTGAGAAGGCAGGACAAGACGTTGTGGAAAACGGCACCAAACCTGAGGAGCGAACCCGGAGGAAACCGAAGCGAGAAGCGCTCCTTTTTCGGCTTTCGCCGTACCTGGTAGTCGATCGCGAGGCGATTCTGTTTCGGCCGCACTTTCTCCCTCATTCTCTGTCGCAAACTCTTCTGGCTCTCGGCCTCCACCAACGCCGACCGCACCTCGCTGATCTTTGTTGCCTCAATGTGAGCTGTACATACACCCACACATAAAAAAGTGCGCGCGTAAAAAAGAGGCAGCAAAGAGGCGATCAAACAACACTCGGAGCCGTCGACGCTCTTCCCCCCTGCGGTGTCGGCTTACAACATGCTCGAGAGCCGCTGGCGGGTGTGAGTTCCTCGCGCTCCTACCACCGCTGCTTGCGACGGGAGAGCAGGGCGAGAAAGGAAATCAAGGAACGAGAACGAGGAAAGAGAACGAGAGGAAACGCAGAGAGAGAGAAACGAGAGGGAACGCGAAGAACGGGAAACGAGAGGCGAGTCATACAGGCAGAAGAAGCGAGAGGTCGGGCGAGAAGCGAACACCGCCGCAGATTCCCACGCGGATGGGGGGGAGAAGACGAGTTGTTGGGCACCCCACGGATGCAGAGATGTCTGTCGACCTACGCGGCAGTTTGAAGGGCGGTTTTTCGAAGCCCCTTTTCCACTGGAGATATCTGCGCTTTTGGGACCAGTGGAGAGGGACGGAAACGGTGTTGCGGAGGCCCTTGAGGTAGACAAGGAACTCCGGGTCGGCGCTGGTGGTGTCCCAGATTTCTACCATGTCTGGGCGGTTGGTCTTTTGTTTCAGTTCCGCGAGGGACGGCCGACTCATCAGCTTTTTTTGCTTCTTGGTCAGTTTCTTGCCCTTTTCGGCCTTCTTCGCTCCTTCGCTCTCCTCCTCCTCGTCCTCGTCGTCTTCGAGCGTGAGATCCTGGCCTTTCTTCCGCGCACCGCTGTCTTCGTCTTCCTCCTCCTCTTCTTCCTCTTCCTCCTCCTCCTCGGGGGGTCTGAAGCGATCAAAGACCTCGCCGAAGAACTCCCTCGCGACTTCTCCGTTCGGCCCCTCCGTCTCGTCGGCGACAACGTACTCCACCTCCACGCTGTCTCCTACGCTCTTGGCGTCTTCTTCGTCCGTGCTCTCGCCCGGTTCTGTCGACGCGAAGCCGTGAGCACCGTCTGCCCGCTTGCTCGGCTTCTCGTCGTCTTCGCTCTCCGTCTCCTCTTGCTCGTCCTCTAAGATCGTCTCCGCGTCGCGCACGCCCGTCTCCCTCAGGTGTCTCCGCCCTCCCATTGGCTGCGGCGCCCCCAGCAGCTGCCTCCCGGTCGACTTGAGGGAGACACACTTCTTCAGCTGCTCGCGCTCGGCCTCCACGGCGCTTTGCACCTGCCGCTGGGTCCGATTCTGTCGCGCCTTCTTCCGCTTCAGCAGCCGCAGCAACTTGGCCACCTCGCCGGGGCTCTGTTTTCGCAGCTCCTTCAAGGCCGACGATAAGTCCTCCGCAGAGAGCGACGCAGCCGAGCCGTTCGCAGCCGTCCCATTCGCCAGCGCAGGCGAAGCGTCCGCACCCACCATGATGAGGGAGAAAGAGGCGCAGAGACGGAAAAAAGGCAAACACGGGCTTGAAGAGTTGCGGGACAACAGCGTGGAGCGGAGAGAAAAGGAAAGAAAAAGAAAAGGAATCTAGACAGGGGCGAAGTAGAGGTGGAGGTAGCTAACGAGAAAGGGGGGGACGCAGGAAGTGAAGAGGAGAGACAGCACGCGAGACGAGCAAAGGAAAGGGTGAAAGATACGGGCGGGCTGTGAGAGCCGCGATCCACCGCAGAACAAGAGCAGACAGCGTCAAACGACCAGTGGAGAAGAGGCCGTCGGAGAAACGACGCGCCACACAGGTGCCCTGGAGTTGCGCACACGCCAGAAAATGAAACAAAGGAAGGAGGAAGTTGAGCAGAGAGACGAAAGAGTAGGCTCAGACCTCACGCTCCTCTCCCTCCTCTTCCCACCTTCCCTCGCTGTTTCGCGTCCCCTCTGTAGGCCTCTTCTTCCCTCGCGCGCGCCCCCAGCTCCGCGCTTCCAGGGCTCTTCTTTCTCGCCAGAAACCTTTCTTCCCTGTTTCGTGTCTTTCTCGCGAGAAATCTTTCTCCCTATTTTGTGTCTTCGCACGCGCGACGACTCTCCGCCGCCCAGGCTCCCTAGCCAGCAGCGGCAGCCAAGACAAGTCGGACACCAACAGAACGAAACAGAAAGAAAGGACCGAAAAGAACGAAGAGGAATCGAGAAGAGAAATAAAGAGGAGACAGAAAGAAGAGAAAGAAACAGAAGAGGGAGTACTACGGAGACCAGACGGTCTGACAAAGGGGGTGCGAAGAGCGCGCGGGAAAGAAGGAAGAAACGCGTTTGCCAGCGAGGTAGCTTCGCGTCGATGTTTACGGCAACTTGGCGACTACGAATCGAAGAGACGAAACGAGAAACAGGCAAAAGATACACTTGCCTTGCGAGAAAAGAAAACGCGTCCTCTCACGAAGGCTCCACCCGGACAGGGAGCAGGAAGGGACGCGCGAGAGAACGAGGGACGGAGAACAGGAGAAGGGGGCGGCGTTTTCCGGGAAACACAGACAGCAAAGACGCAGAAGGAAACAACAGAGAGACCTCGGCATGTGCGCCGGATATAATCGCAAAGGGGAAAAGAAGACTGAGGACCAGGTGAAGAAAAACGCGGTGTACAGTAGCTGGTCTCCCTCTCCCTTTTCACGTATTGGCGGTCTCCCTCTCCGTATATAAGCCGAAACGGGAATGGAGCCGGCCGCATGCGGAGCGCGAGCTGAGCCGGAACGCGCGATGTCTTGACATTGTGTGGCTTCTTCATGAGAAAAGAGATGCGATCGCACTTGCCTCCTCTGCTCTTGAGTCACACATAAAGGAACGAGAGCAACGAAATGTTTCGGTGGTTCGTCCTCGCAAATGTCTACGTATGGAGGTGGGTGGCCTCCTATACACACGAGAAGAGTGCTCTCGATCTGCATGCGTGTGCATATTTCGTCCACGCCGTATCCTGCTGTGCTGAAAAAAAAACAAGTCACTTGCTAGACAGCCTTTCTCGCTCCCGTCACACTCAGGGTCTATCACTTGACTATACATATATATGCCTACATATGCGATTTATTGCTGTGCAGCTATATATATATATATATATGTGTGTACGTGAGTGTAAGTATGTTCGTAAACTCTGTTCCGGTCTAAGTACCCACGTTTGTCCGTTTACCGATTTATCTATATGACCACTAGTGTTTTTGCTTTCTCTGCTTGGATGTAGGGACAGCTTGAGAGAGGCGTATGGTTCTATTTGCCCGTGTGTGTAAGCTCCTCCACTGCGGGTACGTCTCCAGAGATCGCAGAGTGCATGCATCAATCAGGGCACTACGCATATCGCTTTCTCTTTAAGGAGAAAAGCGTTCGTAAGGAAAGAAGTATTTCTTTCGCCTCGTCTTCCCCTTGTCCTGCTCTTGATCGAGGACGCGCGACGCAGCGTCGACGACCGCGTCCTGCCTCGCCCCTTCCTCGTGCTGGCAAAAAGGAGGGCGCCAGAAGACGCGGCGGAGAAGATCAGAAGAAGAAGATCAGAAGGAGAAGATCACTGGGAAAAAGGAAGAGACGGGGAAATGGTTAGAGACGGATGAAGAGGGGACGATAATGTGACTCAGAGCGCGTTTCTTTGTCTTCGCGGTTCTCGCTCTATGCGTTTCTCCGACGCCGCACTCCTCTGTATGCTTCACTTTCCTAGAGAAAGGCAGCAGAGGCGCCGAGATAACCGCCTGTTCACGCCATGCCTGGTTTGCACAGAAAGATGGAGAAAGGACAAAGACACGTCGCTGCCCCAAAAGAAGAAGACGAGGAAGATGACACCGAGACGCCTTTCCAGAAGGCCCAGGGAGACGGTCGCTTGGTTGGAACGGCGGAAAAGATGAGGCGGCCGACCTGTGCAGAAAACAAAGACAGACACGCAATTTGGCCGTGGATCGTCGCTACTGCTACTCTGATCAAGTTGCTCCTCATTCCCACATAGTAAGCCCATATCTATATCTATCTATCTATCTATCTATCTATCTATCTATCTATCTATCTATCTATCTATCTATCTATCTATATCTATCTATCTATCTATATCTGTCTATCTATCTATCTATATCTATCTATCTATATCTATCTATATCTGTCTATATCTATCTATATCTATCTACATATCTATCTATATATTTATCTATATATCTATATATATTTATATATATATATATATATATATCTATGTATCTATCTATCTATATCTATGTATATGGAGATACATACTTAGATACATCCATACGTATAAGTGTATGTGCCGCTGAACGTGGCGCAGGCGTTTCCACTTTCTCGTCCGCACATGCGACGAACTTTGCAGAGGGTCGGAGTTCGGGTTTCATGGCGGAAGTCCAGAGACACCTGCTCTTTCCTCCCGTCGCGTTGCTTCTCTCAACCGCTGGCTGTCGTGCCCCGATGGGGAGGGTGGTCCTGATGAAGAATTGTTTTCGACTCGCCTCCGTCAAGAGAAAAACGCCACGACCCTCGCTTCACGGGAGAGAGCAACAGGCAGAGAGGCGGATCGCGAGGAAACGACAGTAAGCGTGCGCAGCTTCTCCTTGAAAAAGGAGACAGACTGCTTCTGTGAAGAGGGCGAGGACGTTAACCTTGCGGATCCCTTTTGTCCCTCCTCTGCCTCTGCAGCCGAAGCACAGACTTCGAGGTTCACCGCAACTGGATGGCCATCACGGCGAGTCAGCCGCTGTCCACCTGGTACAGACCGGTACGGACCTTTGCATCTTTCTTCTCTCCGTCGTTTTGCGTATGCCTTGTACGTTCTCTCGCTACTCTTTGGTTTATCCTTCGTGACGTTTTCCATGCCGTCGCCTGCCCTCGCCTTTCCCTCTTTTCTCTCTTTCTTCTATCTGCTTCTTGACTCGCGTCGCCCGCTAGCTCTGGTCGTCCCCTCTTTTCTCGGGGTGCCCAGTTCTCCCTCCACGGATTCCGCTTTACACTTCGCCATGATACTGTGCCTATCCTCGCTGTTTTTTGCCCGCCTCTCTGTGTTCCTGCCACGCTTCAGGAGTCGTCTCCGTCGAAGTGGACTCTCGATTATCCCCCTCTCTTTGCTTTCTTCGAATTCTTTCTCTCTCTTCTTGCTCGCTTCGTCGACCCCGCCATGCTTCAGGTACACCGGCCAACATTGGGAGGTATCCGCAGTCTTTTTCTCGGCGCTTTTGCACGCGTGCTGGGCGATCCCTACACTGGCTAGAAAACACAGAGACCCCGCGTTCGTGTTCTAGGAGGAGATAGCAGCGCTGGGTGCTCTGGTTCGCGGAAATGGCAGCGGCTGTTTTGCTGTACGGGCTTTCTCTACAGGTTCAAAACGAAGGTTACGGCAGTCCCGCGTGTGTGTGGTTCATGCGCCTCACCGTCATTGTCACAGAACTCGTTCTTGTCCTGGGGGTTCGCCGGTAAGGCATCTGCACTCATCCCCAGTCGTGTGCCCGTCTATCAGGGCGTCGGGAGGCGCAAATGCACACTGCCACATCAACTCTACATATTTCTATTCTACATATATCTCTCTATAATGTATATGGGTAGTGTCTGTCTTCTGTGTGAATGAATGTGTCTCGGCACATCTGCTGAAGCGTTATGTGGAATTCTTTCTTGACATTGTCCAATTTGTATGTATATCTATGGATGTGGAAAACGGTTTCCCAGCCTTCAGCTCTTGCTCCGAGACCACATGTCCAGGTCTGGGGAGTCATTCACATGCATCAGGAAGTCAGGTGTACCTCTCCATTTGTGGATTTGGTGCGTGCGCCCCCCCCCCTTCGTCTCTCTGCCGTGTGTCTGCGGTGTCTCCAGCATCTGCAAAGCTGCCCAGACACTCCAGCCGGTGCACAGACGCGTCCACGGCCCCTGCGTAGGCGCCGACGCGACGAGGCGAGGACAGGGGGAAGTCGAAGAAGAGAGACAAGCAAGAGGAGGCGAAAACCTCGGGTGGCCGAATGTCGCTCTTCTTCTGGTTCTGTTCAATGCCGGACTCCTCATCGTCGACCGTAAGTTTTCTCTTTTTGTGATGTGTGTCTATTTCCGTTCGGGCCGTCGTTTCTTCTCTTTGTCTGGAGTTTTTATTCGTTTCCTAACGTTGTCCCTCTTCTGTAGCTTGGCCTTCGTATACCCGTCTCTCCTAGTCCGTGCCCGGTGGATCTCCGTCTGAGCCCTCGTGTGACGAAAACATACCAACAGAGAAGACGCGGCAGAACAAGAAACGAAGAGGAAAAGGACGAATACCAAGAAAAGAGGGGAGGGCGAAGAAGAAGAAATCGGCGTGTCTGAATTGGAAGTCGAATGGCATTTGGCTCTGTGGGTGGAGGATGTGATGCGGGAAATCCTGGTTTTTATCCTCACTCTGAAGTCTGCAATGGAACGCGAACGTGATTTGCTTCGTTTGTTTGTGTCGCGTATCTGTGTGTCTCTCTCCCAGACATTCACTTCCAGTACAACGGTGTTCTCCTCGGCGTCCTTCTGCTCTCCGTCGCGGAAGTCCAAACGGTGCGTTTGTCTCCGCTACGCTAGCGCGTGAACCCGATACGAATTCCCAGAGAACGAAGGACAGGAAAACCCCTGAAATGTGTGGAGAACAAACGGCGAGGGCGTGCGGGCACGAGATGAAGCAGCTGCGCGAAGAACGATAGGTTGCTAGATCTGAAGTTGATGCCTTCGCAGGTGAACCCTGGACAGGTCGGCACAGATGCACAGTCAAACAGACCAGAGATCTGTGTAGTGAACTCGATAGGCAGATGCGGAGGTAGACAGATGGTAGGAGTGAATACAGTGATGCGCGAGGGGCTGTCTAGACCGAAAGGCAGATGGCAACGCGTGGTGCGCTTATCCTATTCCAGTAGATAGACCGAGAGGAATTTTGATAGAGATATTTGAGACAGAGAGAACTTCGTGGAGAGGTAGATCGCGATGAGGTCACAGAACACCGGAACGAGAGAGAGCGCAAAACACAGGGGAACTCCAAGGAAGAGCAAAAGATGATTGTCCCAACAGGGCGAGGGACAAAATAGAGAAGCGCAAAGGAAGCTGCAGGCAGGCAGGCAGGCAAAGACGACGCCCTCGTCACTTCATGGAGGGTATCTGGATTTCTGGTTTTCCGCTTTTTTCTTTCTCCGCAGGGGCGTTACTACAGAGGCAGCATTCTCTTCACGTGCGCCTTGCTGCTCAAACACATTTTTCTTTACGTCGTAAGTAGACCGCAACAGCCAAGTGCAACGGCCAGGAAGGGGTGCACTCTTTTGTCTCAGGACATTAACTAAGAATCGCTTTCCGAACGCCTCATGTTCGTGCAAACTCGCTCCCCCTTTCCTCTCAGGTGGCTGCCTCCGTGTCTTCCGTCTCTCCCTGACTTCCGGTCGCTTCAGGCTCCTGTCTACTTTGTATTTCTCTTGAGTTGGTTGCGGCCTCGCGAGTTGCGCTCATCACCGGACGAGGAACTGGAACTCATTTCGGAAACCCGGAGGGACTGGGGAACTGCCTCTTCGCGCTCTGCTCACGTGCCCAGCCTGCGCGGTGCTCTGGTGTGGCTCGGGCGAGTTCTGCGCCTCGGCCTCCTCATCCTTTCTCTCGCTATCCTGGTTCTGTCTCCCTTCGTCGCCACAGGTAACTGCCAAGCAGAGTAAAGAACTACGCGAAGGTGCCCATACAGAGGGAGAAATAGAGGTCTAGAGAGAGGGAGAAAACGGGAGAGATCGCGAGATACAGCGAGGGAGAGAGAACTACATTACTCTTTCTGTTTTCCCTCAGGGCAGACGACGGCCATGATCGGGCGCCTGTTCCCCTTCGGCAGAGGCTTGTTGCATGCGCAGTGGGCCGCCGGTCTGTGGGCGCTCTACGCAGCGGCGGACCGCGTTCTGTTTCTTGGTAGGCGCGGCGCGAGCGTCGACAAGGGAGCCGGGGGATGAACCGCGAGGAGACAGGAAGCGCGGTCTGGCGAAACACTCGAAACTTGGGAGCACAAGCAACGTCCAGACGAAGAGAAGCCCGGGGAGGAAAGCATGCGGCAGGTTACAGATCGCACCGAAAAGAGGGAGACACACACGCGCATGCGCTGTGCCAGAAACGGGAAGAGAGACGGGGGGACGCGAGGCGGAACGTTGAGGCCGCAACGGTGACGCAGGAGCCGTTCACAAATCGGGTTTGCTCTTCATCTGTTACAGGGGTCGGACTGTTTGCTCCTCACTGTTGCGCTTCCTTGCCTCGTTTCTCCGCGTCTTCGCCGTGTCGCCTGTTCCAGAGCCCCGTCCTGGCGGTGGCCTGGCCTTTGTCTACTCCCGGCCTGTGTGGGACGCCAGGTGCCGCTGTCCGGCTTGTTCGAACTCCGCATCTGCTTTTTTGTCTTCAGGTGGGCGCGCCCTCGGTTGGAGTTTCGCCACTCCTTCCGTCGGAGAAGGTGCGTTGCCAGCGTCTGTTTAGGCGCGATTGATGCGCGAGTGACCCGGACCATCGCGAAGCGCCCCGCGGCCGGCGCCCGGTTCACTCTTTTTGGTCTCGTTCGTTTTGCTTCTTTCCTCGCGTGGCCTTCTTGGCTCTTCGTTTTCCACGCCTCGGTCGGCTGCGGTTTTGTGTCCGGCTCCGGTCTTTCACCTCTTATTTCATTTCATCTTTTCTCTTCGCGGCTAGAGACAGCCGACCTTTCGGAACAGGGTGCGAGCGGCAACGAAGCCTCTGCTCGCCACGCCCACACTTACCTGTGCACGTGGAGCGGTGTACCGAGAGGCACTACTCAGTGGCTAGGAAGGTCCGCGCGATCTTGCAGGGAGTCCGCGGAGCTTGCACGACGCGCTTTGAAGCTTTTGGAACGTTCGGGGCTCGCGCGCAATGCTTGCTCGCGTCTTCGGAAATATCTCACCTTCCCGCCTTTTCCTCTTCCCGCTGCTTCGTCAGGACCAGCGACGGTGACTCCTTTTCGAGTCTTGCCAAACATTTCGCCCCTTGCTGCCGGCCTCGTCACGCTTCTCCTTTACACGGTGAGGGCGCAGTCTCCTCGTGGGTCTCCCCTTTCTCGACGTCTGCATCTGCACTGACCAATCCACGCTGTCGATGCATCTGCTCCATCTATATATATATATATATACATAGGTATGTATGATCCGAGTCGCCTCCGTTTCTCTCTGCTCTCAGCTCTCTGCGCACAGGTGTGTAAGTCTGTAGCCTAAACCCCTGAAGGCATCTAGGAATATACCAATCTGTTTCCGCCTGCGTATATGTTTGTAGCTGCAGGAGCATTCCAGCAGGCGCCTGCAATTATATATATATATATATATATATATATATGGAGCGAGGTCAATGTGTGATTCCATTTGTCGTCCCCGAGCCGTGAACGGGCTCCTGTTCCTGTTAGGATGCCGGTGGTTAGCTGCGAAGTCGCTGCGCACGCCCTGCCGTCTATATCGCCACGCACCGTTCCTTTGCGCTTCAACTCTCACGCGTTTCTCCTGTTTCTAGCCCCTCCTCTTCACGATCTGGAAATTTCCCTCAAGGCGACTGTTCCCCGTCTATGTCGCCCTCGGCGCCTCCGTTTCCTTCGCCTCCGGCTGGCATGTCCATGAGAAGGCGATTTTGCTCGTCACGGTGCCTCTCGGGTCAGCAAGAACAGAGAGAGCACGAAACTGAGAGAGAAGAGGGAAAAGGAAATGACAGCGCGACGCGAGAGACGCGTTAGCGAGAAAGGCAGCTTAGCTCCCAGCAAGAAAGCTGGACAACCACGAGAGCAGGCGACAAATAAAACCCCTCGGGTTCCTCGAAACGGCGATGCTTTTCTTCGGGGAGAGGGCGCGTCGGGAGACTGTGCAGCGAGGGGGAAATGAAGAGATGCATATATCGATAGGCAGAAAAATGAATCTGGATCATTCCAGAGACACACAGTGAAGAACGACACCCTCAGCGTAAGGTGCCGTAGATCCCTATATAAGGATATGTTTGTATATCGATATCGGTATAGACAGATATCTTTACGCAAAGAGATGACCAGGTATGTAGGCGGGAGCACTTGGTGCGTGGCTAGCGAGAAGGATACCTATTTGTGCCGGAAATCTGTATCGACGAGAGAGAGTCGACGGAAGCATTGTTGCGTCGGAAAAGAGAGTTGACGCTTCGTGTGCCTTTCCCGTTTGCGGGTGCATGTTAGCGGCTAGTGTGCGAACTGCGTAGCTTTAGAATTTCGAGGCACTGAGAACCAAGGCAAACGCCAGCTATCTAAGACAGAGTCGCGATCTGTGTCATGCAGTCGAGCGCGCGAACGTGAAGTGCCCTCAGGCAGAATTAAAGGGTGGGATCGGCATGCCCAATTGCTTCTTCTCTCCTCTCTTCAGTCTTCTCGTCTCTCGTGTTCCCTCTCCGTCGATCTTCCTCGTTTTCTCTGCGAGTGCCTGTTGCAAGACAATACACCGGCGCAGAGGATTTTGAATCTCTCCTTTCAAACGGCGGCATGTCGCTTGTTCTTTTCTTCGCATGCGTCCTGTCCATTCGTGTCTCGTTGGGTTCCCTCTGGTTCCCCCGCTGCTCACGCGGTTTGTGTGTCTCCTTCTGTTCACTCCAGCGTCGCGGCGTGGACAATCCTGGACCCGTTTCTCCTCGTTTCCTCTTTTTTCCTAAACACCCTGGGCAACCTCGCTATTCTCCCGCTTCTCCCGCGGCCGCACGGTGAGTCCGTCATCTCTTCTCTCTCCAGGCGTTGGCCTTCTTCGCGTTCTCCGTTGCCTTTCGTCTCAGCGGCGTGTCGCTGTAATGCCTGGACTTTCGCTGTTCACTCTGGGCTGTTCGATGCTGTCCTTTGCGTGTTTCGATGTCTCTGTACGATTTCCTGCGTCCTGTTTCTCGTCTACTTTGGCGTGGACGCTTCCCCTTAGTTGCGGTTTCCGTTTGTCTTCCTCTTGGGCTTTTCCTCACGCCGGTCCTGGTCGCCGCCTGCCGACGCGAGCCCCTCAACTGAAGTCTCGGCAGCGTATCGTATCTCGCTCTCAGCTTCGTGCCTCGGGTTGCGTTCGTGCTCGTCTCGGCTTCGTCGTGTCCTCTCTTTCTGCTCGAGTCTGTCTTTCTGTTCGTTTTTTTTCTCTGGAGACTGTCCAGAACCGGACCTAGCTGCGTCTCTTTTTCGCGTAATCTGGTCGCTCCAGAGTGCATGCAGCCTCCCCTCGGTGTGAGTCCGAATGTGCCACTGTGTGAGCTTCCCGTCTCCCTTACCCAATCATACTGGAGACAGAGGAAGCAGACAGGCATTCACACCCATACTTTCCATAGTTTGTTCATCTGCAGAAACGTGTGCCGGCGATCGAAGTCCTTTCGCTCTCCGCGTGTGCTCCTTATTCCGTTTCTACTTCTTCCGCACGGATGCTTTTTTCTTTTTCTCTGTGTGTGGGTTGCTTCCCTCCTGAACGCCAGAGACGCCGCTGAAACTCACTCTCTTCCTCTTTTCTACACTTATGGAGGCTCTCTGTATCTTCCTCGCGCTCGCGAAGGATCGGAGGGGCCGGGTACGACAGCAAGTCGTCTTTCTCCAGACACCAGCTTCTTCCTCCTCTCCATGCTGCGGAGCCAAATGCGATAGCGAGGAGAGTGTCCCGTCTCCGTTGTCTCCTTGTTCTTCCTCTCCATCTCTTTCCTCTTGCTCTCCGCATTCGTGCCCCGCTATCGTCGCCTCTCTGGAAGCCGCCTGTGTGGACGCGCTCTCCATCGGGATCCGCCCGGTTCACATACGGAGATGTCTCAGGTCGTATCTGCTTTTTCTTGCACTGTCCCTCTCCGGGGTAGCGCTGCTGTATACTCTTCAGTCTGATCTCGTTCCAAACGTGCTTCTTCTGAAGCTCTACAAGACCGAAACCTCTTGGGTGGCGCATGCAGCGGAGACGCCAGCGACGCTAACCCTGTCACCAAGGGGTGCTGCTCCTGCACTGTCCGCGGGACGCACGTCTCCTCTTCCTTCCTCGCCCTCCACTTTCGCTTCAGGGTCCGATTTCCGGGGGGAAGACGCCCGCACCGTCGTCGATAGGAAGCGCACATCTCCGCCTACGCTCGCCTCTCGTCGGGTCCTCTCTCTGCTTCTTCACTTCCACAGCGCCACCAAAGCGGAAGAGCAGAAACAGCGGCACTACGCAAGGGATCTCCTGGCTGCAATCGTGGCTTCGCCCCCACATTTTCCTTCTGTGTCTTCCGGGGGAATCGAGGGAGAGGGCGAACGAGACACGGATCGGCAGACAGAGCCAAGGGCTCCAAATGAAGAGCACTTGGAGAACAAGGATGAATCGATCGAAGAGCATTTCTGGAATGCGAACAGTCCAGTTCTCCATCACATCTTACGGCAGTGGCATCACAATTTCCCCTATTTTTATCGCATCCTGTTTGCAGCGCATGCGTTAGCCAAACGCTTCGAGTTTCTCCCGCTGATGCTTCTCGTCTGCTCGTCCGCCGTGGGCCTCTTGTCCCTCTTCGTCGCTCTCCATGTCTACCTTGTCTCCGATCTGGCTCCTCGCGCCCCCCGCCGCTAGGTCGAAGCGGTGCGCTGAGAGCTACTCTCCGTGTTTCCGATACAAAGACAGAACGACCGCGAAAACACGTTTATGTGCAACTGGCTAGATCTGCGCATATGCGCACACCAAGGTCGACATACAAATATAGTGTGGAGTGAGAGAGACGGCGAGCAAGGGGTGTTCGTTCACTACGCGTATCAAAGTTGCGCCACGGAGCTGAGTGAGCGCTGAACGCGGTGGGGTTCTGTCAATTTCTTGAGGGAGACTAACGCAGCGCGTGTCGCAGGCCCAGCATGCAATTAACATGCGTTCCCTTTTGCACAGCTAGGAGACGTGCTCGCGTCGCGTAGCCGCTGCAGTTTTCGTGATTATCAAAACGAGGAAGCCCCACGCATCCGCCGACCCTCCACGAGTTGCTCCGGGCTAAGAGCCGTGCGACCTGCTGCGGATGCGCATCCTGGCGGAACGGCACTGCGGCGCCTTTTGTTTCTTTTCAGTGGAGAGTTTCTTCGTTTTTCGTCTCTTCTCGAGTACCCGGAAGAACCCCTTTTCAACTTCATTTTGCAAGTGTCCACCGACGGCCACGGTCCGTGCACGGCGAAACGGCTCTTTTCTGCGCACGGGCATCCCCTTGAATGATGTAGATCTACCGCATCTCTATAGCGGCTAGCGGGCAGAATTTCAACGCGACGATTATATGCCGAGCGCAGCAGGAATCAGACATTTCTCGCCGCTCCTCAGAAGACGCACTGAGGCGTCTCGCTGAAGTGTCAACGACTCCTGTGAAGCGTCCCCTTGGTTGTTTCTGCAAACCTACACGCGCAGTGTACGCACAGAGCGGGTCTCGAGGTTCGCGCTGACGCGCGGCCGTAGATTCATACTGGAAAAAATCGAGGAGCGTGAGCAGGCCGGCAAAAGGTGTCAGAGTGCGCTGGGCAAGTGCACGGCCCCTTGCGCGTGCTACGCGAAAAAGAAGCTGCAGATTTTCACCGAGCTGTCTGGTAGTTTGGGCCGCTACGAAGACAGAAGCGGACAGAGATCGGACGTCCGCCTGTATACACGCTAGAGGGGTAGAGTGGCTGTTTAACGACGAGGCACGGGTGCACTCCTCAGACTTGTTTCGTACGATTTGCTTTACACGGTGACCTAACCCGCTACAGACACACTTTTCGGTTGTGGCGCAAATCTTAAAGTGCATCGCCTGATTGTCTGGTGCGCAACAGCGTCGTTCATTCTTCACGCTTTTCACTCAGTGGTTCCACTCTGACGTCTTGAAAGGGGATTGGCATGCATCGTGGCGTCCATCACACCCTTCGGCTACGCGACGCCTGGAAGAACCACGGGAAAACACGTTTTTTTTTGTTGGCAGGGATCGCGAAGCGTCAGTGTCAGTAGGTGGCGAGGCGCATGAATGTGGTGTTTGACGCATTTTGCTTTCGTGAAGACGTTTCTGCTTCGTGTTTTACGGCATTTCCCACGGTTCACGCCGAGATCGCCAAGCCATTGGAGGCGAGAAGGAAGACCAAAGCATCTTCCTTTCACCTTGGGAGAACCGGACGAAACCAGACGCACCAGATGTTGGTTTGAGAAGATACCTCTGGCAACAAACAAAAAAACCAGGTTCAAGAAGAGACAGAAAGAAAAGCAGTAGGATCATTCGGACGCCCGGCGGAGCATCGATGCACGCGCGGGATGCCGTCCTCAGTGACCTCCACCCTCAAATTTTTTTCCGTAGAAGTCGACGATGGCGTCTGAGAAGGGGGGACACGCAGCAAGAGGCACCAGCAGAAACTCTCAATTTCCATATGCCAATTTTGCCGAGGCCCACCTAGAATGCCTTCGCTGTCTCCACTTCCCATTGCTGCCGTTGGCAGAACATTAGGTTTTAGAGAGCGCACATTGGGTGGCGGAACAGCGCTGCGCAGTGGTACGTTTCCGCGCACTGTATTTGAAGGTTTCAGCGTCTTCTTCAGTTGCCGCCAGAAGCAGGGTCAGGTGTATGTACAACCTGTGTGCCCAGCAGGCAGGCAACGCACGGCTAGTATCGTCACGAATCGCGAACCGGCCGCACGGGCGAGACGGTGCGTGCACGCTGCTGTTCTACATGGACGTCTACAGATATACACGGCGGCAGGACGAGTGAAATGTCCACCTGAAGGGGCAAATACAGATCCAAGTAAACACTGACGAGCAGCTCTACCGATCAGCCACTTAGCTGATGCGCAAAGGGCACAGCGGCCCCTACATCGGTTCCCACATGCCGGTTGACGTGCGGGAACCTACAAGTAAATCGGCGAATACAGATGTTTGCGCGTAAACACAGCGACAGGAAGCGCAGACGATCTGTGCAGTGCAATCTCCGATGAAACGAGCTTTCTTACCGAGTTCACTCAAAAACTTTGGTGTCTCGATGGTATCGAGGAGAAAAGGATTGCAGATGGTGTCTGCATACAGGCGATGAAGCCTTCGAAAGAGCTGAGCGCACGCAGCCACCAGCGACAAAGACAGTAGAGGAGAGCAGTCCACAGTGGCCACGACGAAAACGGCGGAGAAAAGGGAAGCTGCTCACGGCTTTTTTGTATCACTGGTTTCCACGGTGTTTGTAGACAACTCTCGCCGTCACACCAGGGACATTCGAGTCGCTTCCGAAACTCGGATGCAACCAAAAAGGGGCAGCGGAACCATCTGCAGCGCTTCCCCATACGTGTGAATCCTCCGTCTGGTTCGGGCCTCCCCGCCGGTCTACCGTTTCGGAAAACGCTTGCCAGTACATTGACGGAGAGCTGTTGTGGCGTATGTATGAATGCTCGATACGCTCATCGTTCTCAACCGGAACTCTTCGACTCAAAATGCATGCACACATCTTCCTATCTGCCTCGACAGAGAAGGGCATAAATCTATACACAGACAAGTCACTAAATGTTCGTCTGCACAGAGTAATTCGCGTCGGGACTCGCTGCGGGGCGAGGCTGGTGACTCTCGAGCCGAATGAAAAACGGGGCAGACTAGGAGTGTGAGGGTGTATGTCGATACGGCGGCGTAACTTGAGGCACACTGAAGAAGAGAAAACTCTTACATTCCGTACGTCGTGTTGAAGATAATGGTTTCGCTGTTCGATGGCAACAAGAATTTTCACTCCTGTAGTGCAGACGTATGCGTAGAAAAGGTAGTCTCGGCTGAGGCAGAGAGCGGGGCAGATCACGCCGAGGTAGCAGTCTCCCGATGGCGGGGGCAAGGACGCTGCAGCTCCCCCCGTTTGTCCGTAAGGCGGCGACGACGACTCTTGAGCTTGGACTTGGAACATCCAGAGAGGCGGTGAGAGAAAAGCAGGCAGAAAAGAGAAACAAAGACGCAGAATAGGAATCAATTTCAGTCGAGGAAGCTGCGCCATCCGACGGATTCGATTACATATAAAATATACGTCCAATGCGAAACATACGGCGCTAAAGTCGGTGCTTCTCCACTGCATAGTCTACCGGATGATACAGTTCGGTGTTTTCTGTGCATCCCCTGTCGCGAATGTGTCCTGTCGCTGAACGAAGTGAAGAATCCTCTCACGAAGATTAACACGGTGCACCGTTGGCGGTACAGACAGCGAGCCCACCGGGCTTCCTGGTTTTCGAAGCGAATGAACAGAAGGCGATAATCAAACCCTGGACCGGATGCTGTGGCAGAGTCTGCTTACGGACAGCTACACGGCGAGGTCACGTGCTTCGTAAGATCCTTACCCTTCTCTTCCACAATGTCAAGAGCTGCGTAAGCGGCAAACTGCATCGAGAGTTCATCGTCAGAATTGAAGACCTGAAGCGAGAGGGGTTCATTCTGTGGGCACACAAGTCGTAGGACAATGAGCCAAATGAAACCCTCTACACACGATGATTTACGCGAATGGTAACAATGAGCCAAATGAAACCCTCTACACACGATGATTTACGCGAATGGTAACAATGAGCCAAATGAAACCCTCTACACACGATGATTTACGCGAATGGTAATCCTTCAAGGATGGTGCGTGGCGTCCACGGGCTCCTACAGCGAGTCGAAGTATATATCGACATACTGAATGGAACTTACCACCAGTCCCTAATCAACAGTCAAAGCCTGCGTTGCTTCAACAGTCACCTATTTGCTGTCTTGTGGCCACTACCAAACGTGCGAGGCATCCGGGCACAGCTAACACACTCCCATTCAGATCCAGCAGTGCATACCCGATTTCTCCCTCTAACTTCCTCACTTGTTTGCCAACGAAGCAGACGCAAGCGACCGCCATCCTGACGTCTTTCTGTTGCAAAAAGAAGCACCCGGAAGGGCTTCAATCTCGGTGAGGTTCTGACGGAATATGCGTTGCCGCTGCCTCGAGGGCTTTGTTGCCGATTCGATCTACCCCATTCAGCAAATGCTTGAAACCGTTTGCCACCATTCGGACGAAAAAAGCCAGCGGATGACAGAGTCTCTTTTTGAGAGCAATGGCCCAAGCCAGCTTCGCTGCGACTCTCTAGAGCAGGTCTCCCGCTCGAGATGGTGTGTCAGAATACTCGTCGAGTGCGCTGTATGAAATGCACGTCTAACAGGGAAGCAAGAACAAAGCCCTGGATGCTAGTCGGCGTCCAGGGAGACCATGGGCTTGCACACAAAAAAGAACAAGCAACAAGCGAAGAATTGGGTAACACACAGCAGAGAGTGTGTATTGCAGTGCCGGAACCAGAGAGCCACAAGGCTGCCCCGTTTCGCTGCATGCGCAGCATCCTTACGGGCATGCACCGATGAGGAAGGGAGTGAGAGCCGGCAACTTTTTCTGCCTGCTTTCTGTGGCTCCTGTCTCGACCGATCGATGTTCAATCCAGCAGTGCGGACACTATTTTCAGTGTCCACTCTCTGTGGCATAAAAAAAAGATCTTTTGCACTTCAGCCGAACCAGAGGCATGCTCTATCGGAAACGAAGGTCACTCGCTCCGTATAATACGAGACGGCGAAACGAAAGAGCAGTTGTTACCGCGGTGACCCGCGAACGCATGCCGAGTCCACAATGGACAGAAAATTGAACAGAATCATACAAGGTCGGCAGGTGCTGCAGTCACATTTGTCTCTGACCCTTCTGAAATAAGGAGCGGTGCTGTCGCCAAAATCACCAGGGCCGACGCACGTCTTCATTCCTCTTCCGAATAGCGTGTAAGCATCGCATCCGTGGCATTCAGTCTTCGTCTCCTGTACGGCATCCCCTTTCCACGGGGCCGGAAAACTCGCCAACGCACCTGCACTACATGAATATTAAAAAACCACTCCCTTGCATGGAGACCAGAGACACGTAAAATGTAAATTGCGTCACAGCTGTAACTTAGGTTGGTTTTTAATTGGCACAGCGCCATTTATTTTCCCGACAGATGGGGACACGTATTCGATAACGTCCGCGTAGCGCTCCTCATCACTTCATACGGACGGCTCCACACCTCCTGCAACTCTGCTGATAAAAATGTTGGGCTGGTGTGTCGACACAATCCACCGCCACCGATAAAATCGTTAATCCTGTCATCTTCTGGTAGACGGACGCGTTCTATTTCTTGATCGTTCAGCACCCTTGCACCTTCTGCCCGCTACGGCGCATTCGAGAAGCAAAAATGCTACGGAGGCGGTAGACTGATCTCAAGAGCAAGCTACCGTGAAACGACAAATCATCGAGAGACCGCCTAGCAAACTGTTAAGGGGCGCTCGTCACTGTTAGGCAACACCTGAACCACAGGCAGAGGGAATGGCATTTTTGGATGCTTTCACACAATATCCCTCCACGTGGTGCCAAGGAGACCGTTTCACAGAAGCACATTGGATACGACAACGAAGAAGCGACTCCTTCTACTGCTTCTATCTGTCTTAGGCGAAAGGAACGTAAAGATCGTGATGCTCATGACCTGTGCCAGCGTAAGTAAGAACGTCGCACACAAATATTGACCGAACAATCCCTGTGCCTGACTTAGCACCAAAACCATCACGGAAAAAACCGGAAGTAAGTAACAAAGCGCAACAGCGCTGGGTTACATATCTATATCAGCAACCATCGTAGGGACAGGCATTTGAGAACTTGGCGAATTGCAGTCTTTTTGCGAGTTTTGTTCGCAGAATACCCATATCTATTTATTCAAATGTGGATAGCGACGTTCGTTGCTTATGTCTCAAGGACCCCTTTGTAATTGTCAAACTTCCTCGAATGAAGCGTCTGGAATCGAAATCGCTGAAAAACGCATCGGGTGAAAACACTCCACGTATCATGAGCCTCGCGTGGCATACTTGCAATAGTTTCGTCGTTTCCTCGACATCTTCCTGCGAAATCTCATCCGTCAGCAAAGACCCTCCAAGTATCGCAGCTGGCTAAACGTCTCAAGGAGGCGACAAATCACTGAGAGTCAAGGACAACGAGATGAGCTACTAACCTGCTGTTCATCTGCTTGAATACTGGCGAGCCGCTTGTTCTTGTAGGCAGCTTGTTGCTTCCGGGCCTGTTCATGCCTAACAGCATTTCGGTGCTGCTAGGAAATGGCAGACGTTTCTCACTCGGATTCGACACTTCGATACACCTCACTTCGTCAGGCACAGCGGCATGAAGGTCCTCAGCACGGGCTTCCTGAGATTCATCTGGTGAATTGTGTTAAATAACCCGTGTTAGCTAGTATGCCGTTACCGCTTCCACTGATTTCCTTTGGGATTCCTATGGTGTAAGCGCGGTGTTACAGGCTTTAACAGCGTCGGGCGGCCAGCTTCTTACCAATGCGGTCCATACTCTCTGGAGACTGATCGCCGCGTTCAGTCGCAGCCGCTGATACTTATCGTCTTGTGGGAGGCTACTGAAGGATGCTTGTAAGAAATGACCAACCGATATCTGCAGCTATCTGTTTGTTCTTTGCCTGGATGTTCTCGACATGAGCCTGCTTGATTGAAGACACGAGATGCTGCATAGCATCGCTGGAACACATATTTCAGCTAGTTCCTTCGCCTGGCGTGCTGGCTCTCTAATGTATCTACGCATGTTCGCTTTGTATTTGGGTGCTTGTTACGACTGAGGGTTCTTCAGAATCCCCTCGTGGGACGTACAGGTCTTCTGAAACCGGTTTGGCCCAAACGGTGAAAGTCGCGCGGTGCGCGCCTACTAGCGCGAAGGTAAGAAAGACCTGCCCTTCTTTATTGCGGCGGTAGAGAAACTCTGTGTACTTCCACTCTCAAACGCAATCCACTTTATCGTGAACCTGCTGTGTATCCTATTCGCAGATCGGGGACAATGGGATGTTGCTTGCCCGTGTACATACACCGCTAGTTGATCAGCGCGATAATGCGTCAGTCCCCCCTATCCTCCAGCGCGCACACTGCATGTTCCTTGCAGTCCTTCTCCGTCCATAGGAATCACCCTGGCTCTCACGGTCGAACAAAAACGAACCTGCAAGGAGACTGTTGACTCAGTGGTTCATCTGTGGAACAACTACAAGCATACTGCAACACGAGAGTTAGGTGACGTAACGTTCGTGAAGGGGGGTCGCAGTTTTCTCAGACTTCTGGCCACCGTAGCATGCACCGTGATACTGCCGAGCATGCAACGGCCAAGCCGCCAGCGACGAAAATTTCTTCAGGGTTATATGCTGTCCGTTTCCAGATATCCATCGCTACCCAAAAGCCTGTTCGTTTTCTGCCTTCTATCTTTTGAATTCATGTAGCTTCTCAACACCAGTCGAATCGAGCTCGACAGTTCTGCACCGGTCGCGCTTTCCAGGGTCGTTGCGATTTGGGCGTTGCCTGGCGCCTAACGGGTGTGCCACGGTTCCTGCATATAGTCGAGGCTTGACTCTGGCGAAGTGGTATGCATGATTTTAGTCGTTTATCTTCGAGTAGGGACCGTTGTCGGCATTTCTGCGGGGTGACATAGTCTGTACTGGCGCCGTATTCTACTCCCGCATCAAATGGCGCCATCCGCCGGTGACACCGCAGGCAGCCCGTCCGGAGCGGCTTCGTCGAAGAGCGATTCAGCTGAACACAACCGGCGCCGAGAGACATATGGCCTTGCTATTGACTGGCGAGAGATGAGAGCTTTGATGTTTGCATCCGCGTGCAGTGGCTTCGTCGGTCGATGTCTTCTTCATCCGATTGACACAGCGAAGGCGATGATCCAAGCGCAAGTGACCTCAAGGCAATGTCGAGTTTCATCATCGTCAGTTTCTCCTATTCAAAACGGTTCCGCAGTTAAGTCTTCGGGCATGGTGCAGTCGAAGCAGGAACTGAGCGGCGAGGGCAGGAGAGCAACTATAGGGGCAGTTTTGGGCCGCGCTGCTGACCGTACGCCTGCTGGCGAGTACCGTTCCCTTCTAACCTCCACGGGACACACGCTGAGAATGGTGTGGAGACGGGAGGGGCTCCCTGGCTTATATAGGGGCTTCGTGTAAGCTGTGACGTCTATAATAGCGCAGCAGAGCAGCACGAGACTCAAAATAGAGATATCCTCGCGGGTGCCTGCAATGAGAAACACTTTGTCACACGCGGTTTAAGAGCTTGGTGGCCATCAGTTTCCGTATGCATAGAAAATCGTTTGAACGCAGGAGCAAATAAGAAACATTCAGTGTCACCAAGTTCTACTTTGTCGCGGGTAGTAGGTGATTCGGTGCGCGCCTGTTTTTGGCGATGGCTGTGTAGCCTGTTATTGTTAGGTCATCGGTGCAGTTACCGTGGAGTTGAGGTCAACCACAAGGAGAATGTTGCGTAAGCGACAACTCAGTAACAAAGTATCCAGTCCTGTTACGTGAACGTATGCCGACACCCCTTTCTCTATCTGGGGGCAAAAGATGAAGTTGCTCCCATTTATATCGACGCCTCGACACTAAAGAATGCCACTGACGGACGATCGGATACCCAACGTTTACTTCGTCAGCTCCGCGCAAGGCTCATGCCACATCAGCGTACGTCTCCACCCGTCCCTGCGTTTTTGTGCTCCAGCATCTGCGGGTGTGGTTCCTTACCGGCAACATGCTTGTTCTTCACTTCCTTCGAGATCATACGGGCGTCCCTGGTTCGTGTGTTCTCGTCGTGGCCGAATATTGAGAGCGTGGATTCCAAAGCGAGAGAAGGATATGCAGGTGATGCAGCAGAGATGAGGCCTCCGACAGCAATATCACCTTTCATCGACCTCGTCTCGGGATTCGGCGCCGAGGCGGTATCATGTGTCTTTTGGGTGCCCATAGATGTCTGCAAAGAACGCCTTCAGGTAAAATTTATCGCGTCGCAGTGACCGGCAAACGCGAAGTCCACCAGACGTTACACGGCATTTACATATCACGTCTGGACTAGCGAAATGCTTCTTCCCTTTCTTCTTCATCGAGCTGTTCTCTCGCTAAGCACAACGTTCAGAAGCGGTGCCGCGCGCACCAGAACCTTTGGCAGTTGAAATTGTGACATGCAGGGCGCTGAAAGGCCCTCAATAAAAACTTCTCAAGCCACTGAGGGTCCCGACCAATGGGCACGGGCCCGTAATGCAATTCCTTTTGGTGTTGCCACCGCCGTCTAGTCTCACTTATTTTCAATTCGCTCGAAATTACCAGTTGTTTCTGTCTCTTCCGGGGTCGATTTCAGACGCAGCGCGTGCTTGGAACGGGCGCCTATCGAGGAAGCTGGGACTGTATGAGCCAGATATTCAAGCAAGAAGGTCTTGGACAGCTGTACAAGGGATATGGAGCAACACTCGTGTCTTTCGGCCCCTTAAGCGCTCTCTTCTTTATGTTTGATAGCGTAAGATTGGCGGGGGACGATGTGCAGCAATGCAAAACGCCCGCTGGAACACCCTTTCGCCCTGAGGGAGAACCATGGCGACCGATGGTTTACCTCAAACGTGGCGAGGAAAATATGGGGGCGAGACAGTAGTAGCTTCTCCTGTACTGTGCACTGCTGTAGCGATCCACGCGGAATTGTAACGGGCTCAAGCGTTCATCTCTCTATTGCTGTTCTTGGGCAACATGATCCTAGCTGACGACGTGAGTGGTGGGCTTGTTCAGCATGCACGAATGTTGGCGGCCACTCCGGAACCAGGACAGCACTCATTAGCGAACACGAGGAGGGGGACATGTGGGAGAATAGAAACGGGAAGAGGGGAGGGGGGGGATAGAACAAGTTAGTAAATGCCAAGGCGGCTGACACACGAGGCCCGTCGGTCTGTATCGCAAAGATGGCAAAGGATGGCTTTGAGTGAATAAGGCTATTGCCGCACGTCAATCCAATCCAGGCGAGCCCAAGTTTGAAGAGCCTCTTCGGCAAAATTGGGTGTGTGTTCCATGTGTTTTTGCGCGCCCTTCTGGTGTACAGCAATTAAAAAATCTAGTCTTGCATATGCTAAATCGGCGACAGGAAATCGGTGGACCGGACGTCTTGGTCGAGAACCGGCACTCTTCATCTCGTGGCACTGCTTCCTTGACGCCGTTGGCTACGGGGGGCTGTGCCTTGGTTGCGGCGGCGTCAGCGGCTTGGTTGACCGTTCCTTTGGATAAAGTAAAGCTCAGGTACGAGTAGAGCATTGAACCCGAACCACCAGGCGCTTCTAGACACCGCCACTAGATGAGCTGGCCTCCTGAAAGCATGTGTAGAAAATTGTCAGCTTGAGTGCGACGGCTGGCTCCAGACCGTTTGTGGCAGGAAGCGCGTTTGGCCTCACGTGCAAGGCAAGCCAGAGCGTTATACAGGTTAGGGATGAGACGGACGTAATTTTCGATGAATGATTATACTCGGCGAGCACCCCGGCGGTCCGACGCAACGATTCAGTGCTCGTTTTGCCCTTTTCAGGCTTCAGGTACAGCGTGCACGAACGGGAAACACGGCTCGAGCGACGCCTTTCCTCTATCGCAATATGCTTCATGTAAGTGTGTCGCTCGCATCTGTTGGCTCTTTTCACTGAACCGTCTGTGCTTAAGCGGGATGCAGCTACTCCAGATAACGACCCGAGACGCCTACGCGAAAAAACTCAATGTTTGGGTGCGTGTAACTAACTCCCAATGCACCAGCCGAAATGCTGGCGTTCTCCTTTACGAGATTTTAACGAACAGCCGTGGCAGCACAGAAGAATCTTTCACATCATGTTTGCACGAGGCGAGACGCGGTGCATCAACAGTATTTCCTGATTAGGCGCTATGGCGTGAAATCTGGGCCGGAGCTGAGGCCCACTATCTGCTCCTCGGCAGATTTCCGTTTGCTGGCTGCGTTGGGGAGTTAATTGGAAGGTGACGCCAGTGCTTGACCGTTACGGTTTGTGTCCTGACTAGGCTTCCTTGGTTCCTTACTCTCACAAGCTGATGAAGACCGTTGTGTTCTGCTTTTTCCTGTGCGTATGCATGCAGGGGTTGGCAACAGTTTACAGGGAAGAGGGCACCAGAGGTCTATTCAGGGGAAGCGGAGCTCGTGTCTTGTTTCACAGTGCTAACTTCGCAGTGCTGAAGGTTTTGATTGAACACTTCAAGTCCGCTTACCTGACATATGCTGAACCGGCCCTCAATAAATGAATCGGTTACATCTATCCATGGCAAGGAAAAATATTACGGGGAAATTGTAAAGGGGCATTGCTGCCAGTTACGGCCGCAGCGCCTTCAACGTTTCCAAAGAGGCTAATAAACGAGGTAGCCGCTGTCACTCTGATTGCGTCTACATGATTTGCGGTATAAGCATTTGAGCCGTGTTGCGCTGGGGACGCAGAGGCAACCGCGAGTTTCTCGAGTGAACGCTGTCGCTCCTGCCGGCGAAGGGAATGCTGGGGTATCGATCTACCACAGCTTTATATTCTGTTATTGGAAGCTCCTCCTTACGATACTGTCTCTTTCACACTGCGACGGAGGATATCCTGTGGCAGGGTGAGCCCGTGCGCGGCCACTGGGCCGCGGTGGTTACCCGATGACAAAGGACTACCCTACTCGTATGCCCACAATTTTGAGGTTCCCATACAAAAATTAAGGTGTCCCTCTTGATAACAACGAGTCAGAATCATGTGTGGGATCGTGCGAGCTTTCAGAGTTTTCATTTATGCCTCAGGTCATCGCTCATCCAGTAGATTTCCAGTTTCTTTTCCTTAAACTGAGTGTCGACGGGCTCCGTTTCGGGAGGAACGCGAGTGGACGATCAGGTCAGGAAGAAAAGAGCGCCGGTATGCGACGCCGGACGTTGGTAAGCTTTTCGAGGTCGCAAGGCGGCAGAGGACGGCAAGGAGAAAAAATTTCGTTTGGAACGCGTCGATAGGTTTTTTCTCCGAAGAAGGGGCAACACCCGTGAACAAGGCTGTTGTCTGACAGAGTTCCTGCCCTGGTGGTGCACCGCCTATGATTCAGGAGGCACTTCGCTTTATGGACCTTTCCTTGCAAGACTAAATGTTAAATGTGGGGCAGAAATACCGCTGATGTAGTTACCCTGTCGGCCACCAAGCCAAAGGTGACCAGCCGCACCAGCGTACAGTGTGTTGACCTCAAACTGAGTTCAAAATAGTGATAATCCTCCTCAACCGGCTCAACGACTGATGATCTAGTCTTGACGTTGATCATTCAACATCCCGGAGCTTCATCAGCTTCCACGGGTTCGACTGCGATGTGCCATTCCCAACTTGAAGGCATTCAAAAGCCGGAAGCCGGCGCCTTCGTTTCCTCCCTCTTAGGTATGTACTCCCCTGTGTCTGTTTGACTCGTCGCCATTGTCCGGAAAGAGTGCTAAGGTCACTTTCTTTTCAGAGCTACTTGTGATAAGAATCCATAAGAATCCGTGACACCTCTGGAAAGGTGCGTAGAGGGGTACAGTCATGCGCAACACGGGGGAAGATCATAAAAACGAGCACCGCACAAGTTGACGATGTCTACCGTCGGGGCCGTGGGGATGTGAACACTTGTGGAAACAGGGTCAACAAAGACCGGCCCCAAGTCAGACTAAAGCTCTTTTAAATGTTGAATTACTACAGGAGTAATGAGTGAAGCGCATTCTCGGAACACGTGCTCCAACGGAACAGAGATAGGCAAAGGAAGCAGTACCTGTGGTGGCAACCTACGGGCCGGATGAGAGACGGATGATTTCTTTAGTCACCACGGTCAGCCCACATGTTCCACTGCGGAAGTGCACGATCTGTAGAAAAGCTACCCCCGCCTGCTGCGTACTGAACAGTAACTATAAAGCTTCAATCGCCTTCCACTCTCATAGGCAGAGACTCGAAAACGAAAGTTCAATCGCGGTCAGTCTGAAACCTTGAATGGGGCCATTCTTGTTGACAAGAAACCGAATACATCTCCTGCATGCTGGCTAGTTCACTCCAGTTGTTCAACACCCCGATAATTCACCGTTGGTGCACCGGTAGTCAACCGTGATTCGTACAGTTGCGACTGGCCGCATAATGCATATATCGTCATGAGTTTCCTACATTCCGTTGCATGCCGCTCAGGAGGCGCATCCTTGTGCTGCTTCTCCTAAGCTCTTCCTGTTTTCTGCTTGCTGATTTATGAGTAGATGTCCTGACGCTGTGGCTTACTCGCCATGCTTTTCATTGCTTACCGGTTCAGGCGACAGGCCTGGTGCGCGGCAGTTGGGACGCGTACGACCAAGCAGCTATCATGTTAACTCCACCAGAGCAATTGTTATATCCATGCAGCAGCCGTTCTCGCTTAGGACCAGTTCAGAGCAGTGCGGTGTAGATAAGCTAAATTTGCCCATTCAGTCGCTCTCGGCCGAGGTAGCTGCATGCGAGTCCGACACTTGTGTGCCACAGAGACGCTCCAGACGTACAAAGGCAGGGGAGAATGGAACGAGCGCTGAAGCGTGCACGAAAGTCTTTCCTTTTTTCTGTTTCCTGGTGCCACGAGACACGGTACCCCACGTACGCCGAATCCGTAATGAGGAGCAAAACAACCGCAGGCAGTAATACTACCAATGACAGTGGCTCTGGGGGCGCTCTGTCGTAACCGCCTCAACCGCGGTGAAAAACGCGAGCTCCCACTACGTCCCTCACAGCTTGCGGAGACTGCCCCCCGCCACCCCCGCCCATACCAGTTGACGCACACCAGACATCCCTTGCGGCACGCTGACCGGCAATTCGGTGACAAGCAAAAGATCTGTGAGCAAAAAAACGTCATCGACAGTTGTGTCAGCTATTCTTTTCTTTCTCTTTTCGTGATCGAAGTACACAGGGACTGATCAACAGCGATGTTAGAAGTTGCACTGCAATGTCTCGCCAGCACACTACTAAGCAGTAGCGAAGACTCTTGAGATTGTCGATTGGTGGCTGTCGATGGCAGGATGGAAATTCTCAAGCAATAAAGGCGTGTCGTGCAACATCAGTGCCATCACCGTTATCTTGCAGTACTTTTCGTTTTTTTGTGTCTTTCCTGCTCATGGGATGTCAAGACGAAAGGGGCAGTCACTTCTTTGCTCGGTTCGTTCCTCAAGGCTGGCCACGCGTCTCTTCTGCAGTCACTCTTACTCAGAGCGTGTGTCGACAGCTTCCCCGACTGAAAGCCAAGAGTGCAGCTGGGGTCAAACGGCCGCTTTGTTTCGTCCGGCAGTTTTGTATAAATACTGGAAATCTGTTGGCTTTCGTATGCGAATGATGGCAGATTGTTTTTTGCGATTTGGGTTAGTGACTGTTGCAGTGCGACAACTATCCTGCATTTGGACGCAGGGATGATACGAGAGGTCTGCGACGCGGTCACCAGTGTTCGCCCGCCCCTCATTCCTAGGCGGTGGCCGTCTCTTTCGTACCATCGATGTCCTAGTTGTCGACGTATGGTCCTGTTCTGTCACCTGGATGGTTTACCTCTGGCATGTGGAGGACCAAATTTTTTTCATCCCTTTTTGTCCTTCCAAATTACCGAAGATCCAACTGACGCAGCCCACCTGGCTCGCTCGCTCGCGGGCGCTCGTCGCCCGTCGTCATGCCAGGTCGATTGAGCGGTGTTGCCCACGGGTACTCATTCATGATTGACATGCTTGTGAATGCTGCGAAACAGGAGAGCTATAGCGCATTGGGGATACTAGTGACGTCAGAGGTTCCATCATTTGGGAAGGAGCTTCAGAAAATGTCTGTTGGCCTCGAACACGTCCGGCCCGGTGAGCACGCGGTGCCTGCCGAAGGCTTACATACAGACCATATTCGTTCCATCGGAGACGAAATCAGAGGCAAGTTTCGGGGGATATGTACGGAGGAGCTCTCTGGTTCGCCTTCTAGTGGCAGGAACACCAGGTCCTCCAGTCAGGAAGTGTCTGAGGGCCTTGTTCCACATGTCTACTGCGAAGATGGAAGCCAACCGGCAGATGCCAGAGAGACAGAGACGCCGGGCACGCGTTACTTTAAGTCTCAGTCACCAATCGTCAACAAGTCATTGCTGGGAGCCTCGGGGAAAATTCCCGGCATGTGTCAAGCGGATGATGAGAGGAAAGTAGCGCTTGTCTCCGTTGTAGCTGACAGCGTGGACACAAGCTTCCCGGCTTCCGTCGGAAGTGACGCTCGCGGAGACACACCAGAATTGAGGGCAAGCGGATTTTCCATTGAGGAATATCTAAACAATAGAAGAGACGTTAGTATACCTGGTGTAATTGCGACAGAAGCTCCTCGTAGCGTAAACTCGGCGTCCGAGACCGGCAGTCAAACTGGATGGACCGCTAACAAATTCCCAAGCAGGGAACTGTCAGTCAGCGTGAACAGCCGTGATGTTGGCGGGAATGACAGAAGTGATTTTGATCGTGAACGTTCTGCCGAAATATCAGGGGAGTTGGATCTCGCTAGTTCTTATTTAGGTAGCATGGGTGCCAACGAAAGCGACCGCGAACCAATGTGTAGGGAGGCAGTGAAACACTGCGCCAGGATGGTTTCTAATCAAGTGGATAAGGAAAAGGACTGCATTTCAGATATTGGCCAGAATTTGGTCCGCGAGTTGATCGAGGAATTTGGCAAAAGGAGAACTAATTTTTCTGTCTTAGTTCCTAAGGTGCTGAACTTGGTTCGCCTGTTTTTGCATCGGTCAGAGATGGGGTGTTGGGACTCACCTTTTCCAGCGCCTCTGCCAACTTGTGCAGCCTTCAGTGATGGGGATCAGGTGAGTGAAGCGGTGGAGGTGTGTAACTCTTTGCCCCATCCAATAGACGTTTGAGTAATCGTTGGTACGTCTACAGACGTGTGTTCTTGCAGCCTCGGAAGCAAGGTGTTATTTATTCTCCGGGGTATGCTCGTATGGTGTGCAGTGCCGGTGCAGCGAAGGGAGCCCTCCTTGTCCGTCGGATGTGGTAGGGAGCAAGCGTGCTTCAAGCCCGATGCAAACTGTACAGTGTTCCTCTGCGCCGCGTTTTGCGAAGGAAAACGAATGGAGGTCAGTGTCTGCCTTCTTATATCGGCACTGCTTTCAGGCAAAGACCGTGCGTATGCTAGAGGAATTTTACCCACTTTTCAATTCGCAGGGAGGTCTCTTGCTCTGCACGCAAGGTAAGCTCCCGTCAGAAGTTTGAGTGGGACATCTACGGCTCTCTCTAACGACTTCCAGAAAAGTACTATAGCACTGCAGAACAAACATATTCAAGTGACAAGAGGTGATGCAAGAAGACGTTCCTTGTTAGCAGTGCAATACGCCAACTGGGAACCAGACATGTTTCCGGCCGTTCAACACGGACTACTGCGAAGCGACTCTCTTTTCAGCTTCGTTTTTTCGGGACTCTAGTGGGAAGGGAGCATTTTCCCGGTGTCATGGTATCTTTTGTTGACAGAGGCACAGTACTTTTGCTTTTCGTTGTTGTTCGTCTTACAGGCCGTCGTCTAGAATCCGGTGGAGGAGGCAAGTACTACTTCCAGGATAAATGTGGTAGAGTCGTTGGATGCCACAAGCACGATTTGGCCGAGTACACAGCGCAGGGCTGTGTCAGCTCTCCAGTCCTCCTGAAGACGCTACTTTTTTGTCTAGTTTTGAAACCACTCCCGCGGGCGGCACAACGAGGGGCCGCGGTGTCAATCAGTGGAGCTACGGGTGGGATGTCGCTGAAGTCGGACGCATACACACATCCGTGTGATGATGATTTTCCGTCACAGCGAACGACAGTGGGCAACATCGACGGCACAGATCGTGATACGGGCGAAGCGTCCAAGGGCCCCCCAGTTTTTGCGGGTCAGCACTACACGGCATTGGAGGCACTACCTGCCTGCGTGGAGCCAGGTCCCGATTCTTCGAGCCAGGACGATACTATATTTCCGTCGAACGGAAGCTCTTCTGTAGGGATCGAAGAGAGAGAGGCTCAATTATGGAAAGCCGTTTTAGACGTGAAAGAACTTGTGGGCCAGACAGAGAGGCTCATGTCCTGCCTGCACAGTGAGGCCGGACAATCGGCGGCGATGTCCAGCTCACCACTGGAATCGCGAAATCAAACGCCACTCTCAAGTGAAAGGGAGAATCCGTCGCTGGATGCAGAGCGTGACGCCATGGGTTACAAGGACTCCGGAGAGTTCGATAGCTTCCTGTCTTCTTGTAACATCCAGACAATCAGTATCCGCACCAGCAACCCGCAACGGCTTGTGCGAGTGTATCGTTCGCTAGTTCAGGGAGAAAAGACTCACACAGTGGAGCATTTGCTTCGCGTGTGGTCAGTAACGCTTCATATCCATGACAGTGAAGAGTCAACCAGTTGCAACAGTGGTGGAATACAGACAGAGCGGTCGAAGGGTTGCTGGGAGAAGGATGCAGGAGGCGGAGAAGTGTCAGTTGGTGGGTGGTCGGCAGATGCGATGAACTCACAACTCCGGATGAAGAAGGATCATGCGAAAAGATGTCCTTCGATGCAGAATGGACGCAGCAGTCGACACCAGTTCGACAACAGCCGGGTTGGCGAGTGGGGTGAAGACGTTGCAGATACACATTCACACGTGAACGGGTGCAAGGAGCAAGCATCAGTCGAAGTATCGTCGCTGATAAGAAAAAAAGACAGCGTTGTCACTTGGAGACCATGTCTGTCCCTTTTGTGGGTCAAGCCCCTACCTCTTGAGCAGTCGATGATCAAGTGGAGTCGGAGATCTATAATGACAGAGGTGTCGTCGGGTGACTGCTGTGGGAACAGTGAAATGGACTACACGTTTCCAAGTGTTGTCTCAGGTGGCCGTCACTACGATGAAGTACCCAGCACTGTGAAGAAGACAAACGGAAGGGACGAGTTGTTCTCTCACCGTGGCGCCTCATGCGACTCGACTCGCTCGCCGTCTCATCCATCATCCGTCGACTACACACCATCTCTGCTTTCTCCTGTTTCGTGTATTCGAGGAGCATCTCCTGGAAGAGGTGGCAGAGATGATACGTTTCAGCATCCTCTGGACTTGGCTAGTCTAGGAACTTTCAATAATGAAAGACAAATGTCTGCATGGTTGGCGATCAAGGTTGCAACAGCGCGGTTACGAGGTTTGTCAATAGGAGAAGGGGAAGGAATATCACGCGGAAAAGTGCAGTTTAGAAATGTTTGCAAGGACAACAGTTTTCCTGTGAAGGAAGCAATGGTTTCGGGACGGGGTGACGATTGGGAGAGAGGTAGCCGAGGCAGTGCAGGAACAGATGAGCGCGAAGGGAATTTGCATAGTTTGCTAGTTCAAAACTCCAGACGAGCTGGCGGGACGCACCGGTTTGATGGTGGATGCGGTAGTGGGGGAATAATCAGGGGCTGTACCAATGGTCAGAGGCAGCCCGCGCGGGTTTCACATGCAGTTAAACAGCAGGCGTCACCAGAAATAGACGAGGACGTGGACTGGATTGAGCCGAGCCCTCGGCAGCTCAGTGTGGGGGGGCCGTGCTGGATGTCGGAGGCGTACGGGGGTTCACGAGGCGAGCTCGTGGAGCAGCTGGCAAAGCTCCGTGCATGCCAAATGAAGGATGTGAGTGGGCAGTCACCCTCGCTATTATCGCAGGTGCAGGACGTTGGTCTCCTTAACATGATCCGGACACTGGTGGAAACCGCAATGTCTGCGAGCGTGAAGGCGCGAACGCTGGCAGAACCAGGCGCGCCAGCGCACCACTGTTTGGCGGACAATCAGTCAGGTTTGCTCTATCATTTGAAACGAATTGTGTCTGATGGTTCCTCGGGAGAGAGCCTTTCGCATGGTGGCTGGAGGTGTGCATCTTCCGAGCCACCGGTACAAGACGAGAGAGCGCCTTACGGACCAGTAGGGCTTCAGTCGTCCCAACGTTTTTCCAGGGGAACTACGAGGCATGTCTTCGCGAAACAGCAAACTGATCCGTCACAGTTGCTAGGGCAGCGCAAACGGCTCAGTGAAAATATGACTGGAGACGTCACGGAGTGCGACTTGGTCAGCCGAGCCGACGAATCCTGGAAGAGACAGAAGAACGGTGGATCGTAAGGACCTGTGGGTACGGTTGCATTTTCTTTGGACAACGGTAAATGCTTCCCTATTTATAACAATACAGCGGTGGTGGTAGCATCCATGAGTGACGGAGCAGAGCCTGTCCAACGCGTCTGTGTTCGCAAACCCCCACCAGAAGCTCTTGCACTTTACATGATCCAGCACAGACGGCGATATGCACGAATACCGAAGGAGGCGGGACCGCGTAAACCGCTTCACCACTTGCAGATACAGGCATCGTCGATGCATAGATTTGACGGGCCCGCGAACTGGTCGCTTCGTGAATTCGCATCGGTTTTGTCAGTGTTTTAAAGTCGTGCGTAAGACCACCGTTAGGCGGGTTAATGGTCAAGGGCGCGCTCTGCTTATATTGTAAAACGGTGAACAGCCGTCGAATGCTGAGCAGCATGGAGAGGGTGTGGACAGAAGTGTGTTCAAGGATGTCTCGCGTTGGGGAGATCGGCATATCGAGGTACGTAGGCCCCTGTTACACTCGAGCAGTGTTGAACATCCTTTTGCAGGCCTATCAAGGGAATGAATGACGCGGCATATCTGCCGTGGTCTTGTCAAAACGCGTAAGGAGGGATGGGCTCATTATCGTGTTCTATACTCACCGCGGATTGAATCTGGTTCGTTGATCTTCCGAACCAGAATAAGGTGCCGACTTGCTTGGATGCTTGCTCGTCAGGGTTGACTGTGAGCGGTCAGCCAAGGGGACAGTTTTTTGGAGCCTCAAGCCTCCGACAGAACCGTCGCGCGCTTGCGTTGCATTCCTGTCTTTGAAGGCTTCTTATTTACATAACGGCGGACAGAGTGCCGAGAAGCCTGTTTAATGGACTTCATGCGACACAGCATCGCAACAAGCTCAGCTTTCCACAAAGCGTCCGTTTATCTCTGTACATGAAGCAGCAGAATGGCGAGGCATGTACATTCCTGCTTTTGTTTGATACAGCATCTGAAGAAAAGCTGCTTCTGTTGGTATTTTATGGCAACAGGTTCGCAAGCATATTATTGTCCGAAGTCAAACCGTCGTCGTGGTAATCGTTTCCGAAAGGTCTGTCCTTGCTGCCGTGTGTGTGGTCGATGCGGGATATACCTGGTTTTTCGCCCCTGAGGAATAGGGATTTTGTGGCAAATGGCACCAACTGGAGGGATGCGCTGCACGGGAACGGGTGCTATGCACTATCGCATCGTGTTATTTGTTGCTTTCCGTATGTGAAGAATTTCTGGCCTTTCACCCAGCGCTTCAGTGCAACGCTTGCATTGGTATGTTGAATACTGGACGGTGTCTTAACTGGGGAACAGCCGGCCTCAGCAACTTGCTCGAGTGAGTGCGTGTTCTGAGGAAACAGGGAAGGCATCGGTAAGGGGAGTGGCGGAAGGTGTTCGCGCCCATTCTCATCCGTTGCAGACGTGACGCCTCCGAGAGGTTCTCGCATGTCCGCTTCCGTGGGAGATGCGGATGCCAGCATGACAAGTGGTAACAGTCCCAGGATGAGCCGCCGGCGTGAAAATAGGCAAATGTTGCCGCTCTTTTCTCAGTCGAACGAAATATCTCTGCCCGAGTCCATGACTGTTTTCGTTTACCCCTACTACGCTGATGAGGAAAGCAGTAGCCCATCGAACAAGCCTACTTTCTTTGGAGCGGACGGTGGTCTAGGCAATAACTGTCCGTGGTTGGCTAATTCAAAGAGCAAATGCCGAGACCCCTCGGAAGGTGTTCGGGGAAGACAAGAGTTTTTATTATGGTTTTGTTTCCCATTGTGTTCATCTAGCGTGCAGTGGAGTCTTTCCCAGTTTTTTCTGCAGTGGACATATTGACTGTCGATGAGGACAATGAAGCGAGTTTGCCAGTCACCGCGACTCAGTTTTTAGGGAATCGCCGATAAGGAAACTTACTTCTAACGTCCTCTCGACCAGGTTCTGCAGTAAAAGCACATTGGCGACCCCGTCCTATGTACGGCTACGGCATGATGCCTATGGCAGTCAGCAGGAACAGACATGTAGCATGCGCTCACTACTCTACCTGAGGAAGAAGGTGCGTTTAGTTCTGTACGTGATTTCCTTTTGGTGGTAGCTGTCGTCTAGACACAGACAATATCTATGTGTCAGCGTTCTGGCAAACAACGTGATCGGCAATCTTACGGTAATGGGGATCATCAGTGCCAACAACTGTACGGAGTTGCAACAAGCACGTCGGGGACTTCTGCGACTCAGTACCCTTCACGGATGAAGTCAGGCGCTAACATAGACCAGCCGCAGCCGTTTTGCATGTAAGCGGCCTGACGAACTTCGTGCAGTTCTGTAGGTATGTATACGTTTCCGCGCAGCGCTGGTGTCAGACAGGCCGCGCATATAATCCCCCTCACACTTCATACAATATTAATTACATTGACTGGAAGCATGGTGAATGATCCTTCCTGTGTCCAGTGTGGCGAGTTTGGTGTATTCAAGTCTTTCCGTCCACGTCGCCGTCCAGCAGCCTCGGGGGCCGGCACCAATCACACTGCATGCACATCGACAGCAACAGCAGCATTCGAGTGCCACAGACTAAGAAGCCATGAGGCACGTCACCATCTACGGAAATATTGTTAGGCATAGGCTACAAATAAGCGGGTCGTTTCCTCTGACTGTTGGCAATAGATCGATAATATCGCAACGAAAAGTCAGCTCTATCAATTTTCGCGGATCTGAAGGTGCGAGCTCTCATAACCCCCCAACCGCAAAGTTGCCCTGCAGCAATTTCATTCTTCAAGCCTGCACCGATAGCTGCTTTCGATATTCCGAGAGCCTCTGACAGCAAAACCGCTTCAACCATGTTTCCATTTGTTGTGCTTGTCGGATTCTTCGCTTTCTATGTCGGAGCTGACTTGCTATCATTTTTTTCCAGACAGTGCCCCGCAGACTCGGACGAGTGCGTGCAGCTAACACTGGGCGGGTCGCCTCGTCTCCCCAGCTAGCAGTCCCGAGTGTCGTTTTCCGTTGTGAATGAATTTATTTAAACCGTGGCATCTGAATTAGAGACTCATTCTCGTATGTTTGTAAATGGATGCTTGTTAAGAGCTTGCTGCACTCGCTTTCTGGTCCGCGGGCGATAAACACGACGGTGAAACACAGGATTCTTGCACGTGTCAAACAAACTCGAACATAACGCCTGCCCTCTCCTATCATGAGCGTAGCAGCGAAGAGAGGACGCCCACAAGCCTCGTTCTGGATTTGGCTTCCGCGGAACGATGTCTCATCTGCACAAGCCCTCCGGGCAGCCCGACTTCCCCTGGCACGCATTTCCTCCTCATGTTGAGTGGGCCATAGCTTACGGCTCTTCGTTTTTTTCTCAGTCACCGAATTGCCTTCAATCGGACACAGATAACGAGCAGTCTGGTTGTTCTCCAAGGAGCGTGCCTTCTCCCTCGAAGAAGTGCGTGCTCTCCACAGTTCCTCTGCATTCGTCTTCCGCCTCCCCCGCGTCATCGTCGCAGAATTCGTCGTCCTCGTTAAGGGATTACTTGCTGTTAGTCCCCGCTCATGCCGTGAGAGCATTCCACGAAGAGAACCTGCGTATTCACCCACAACATTATTCTTGGATTTTCCGTCTGTATGGCGCGGAAACAATTGAGTGCTATCAGCGACTAGGCCATGGCGTCGAAGTGTTCTACAATACTCTCGTTCGGCTTCCGCATGACGGACAGGTGAATGATGCATGCGTGCGGGACAGCAGCTGTTCTCCTCTCTCAATACACTGTTCTTCACACTAGCTGTTCCCCCCTGCACACAACATACACCTCCCCGACCGGAAGGTGTGGCTCGGGCGAGATTTCGCCCGTCTAGTCGCCTCCACAACGGATGGAGAGCAATGTGGAACTCTTCATGGATCTTTGCCGAAGGTCGAGAATGAAAATCCGTTCCTACGGCACACGAACTCGAGGCTAACTCGATAACCGCAGTGTGCAGCGCAGGTTTCTAATGCCGTGGCATGCGTTGCAGTCTACGTACGAGCTGTCTATCTTGCCGACCCTGGCGGTAATCTACGTTTGTGTGTTTCTTCGTTCCTCCATGCATCAGCGTTTCAGAATGGAGAGTTTTACGCCCCTTGCTCTCTTTGATGTTTGGCGCGTGCAGCTGGCCAAATACGGTGTCGCTGCCATCGAGGATCTTCAAGCAGAACTGACAGATTGGACGTCCCTCTTTTTCAGTGGCCGGCTCCATAAGCCTGTACGGCGTCTCATCTGCGGTGTAGTTCTGATGTCGTTGCGGATCCGCCATTGAGCTACGCGCTTGCACGAGGCGGAACTAGAAAAGATCCAGTATACCGGTGCATTTATCGCGTACAAAAAAATAGCACGTGAATTCACACAGACGCCCGTACCAAAGTTGCGTCTATGCAGTTGCTGTGTTTGCATGAAGGGAACCAGCTACCCGGATAGGGTGGAAGATTTCGTTTTTCATCTTCCACCGGATGATCGGCAGTCGCTCACCCCGTTTGCCCAACCTGTCACCACACACTTGCCATTCCACCAGAGTCCGTTGCGGATTTGACACTGCATGGTCCGCTCGGCACCGTGAAGAAGGCCGGTAGCATTCTGCGAGGATCAAAGACAAGCAGCGGTGGGCCACTCCATTTTTTGACTCGTGCCTCCTGAGCGTTCATGTCCCTACTGTATGCCTTTCTACGTTTCGTAGGTGCATTTCTTCTCTCCAAAAGGCACTTCCGTGACAAAGGCGCCTTTCTGGAAACATTTACAGGCAAATCGTCTAAATGCTGTGAGCATTTGTCCACTGCCCGTGTGCGTCTGTTCGTGTGTCGCGCTTATGTCTTTCCCTGATTGCGTCGTCTAGCAGTCTGTCGACAGTACGCGGAGCCCTGTAGCGCTTCCCAAAACCGTGTGCCGGAATGGGACAATTATCTGCATGAGATTCCAGGCAGCTCATCTCTTACCTAACAAACAGACAAGAAATGCGGCTTCGTCTCCGTTATTCTGTCTCGCTTTCGTCGGTTTCGCTCGCTACGGACCACTATATCCATTGAATGAGGGAGCTGTTTGCGTAGAGTCATTGAGCGGCAAGGTACTGAGGGAGTCCTTTAATATGCAAGAGAAGGTTTGGACACGGTCTACTGGAGTAAACAGCTGCCTCCTTATTTGATAAAAGGTCCACCTTTGTGAGCGGGGGTCCAGTCCTGTCCACACCACGTCTAGGTGAAGGGTGGAACTTCGGCATAGTAGAAAGCCCATCAGAAGACACTGGAAGCCACTAGGCAACACTGGCACATGCCATGACATGGTAAAAGAAGTGCGCCGCGATGTTTTTCTGTTGCAGCTCCGCGTCGCGCTTTTGTTGCAGAAAAAGGCGGTCGTCCCGTTTAGAGATGTCCTGTATGCAATATGTGGGCTCTCGTACACAGGTAAGTTCAGTGTGTTACTATTCACCGCCCTTCATATACAGCGCGATCCGTTTTTGTCAGCTTTTCCATCAAGCACGGCTTCTTGAGCTCGCATCGTCTTTCACAATGGGGAACAGGCTGGAGTGTGGAGCTGAATCATCGCCGATATACAGTCGATCGGGTTGGCTCGTTAACGAATGCCTGATGACGGCTGCGGAAACTGCGTGCTGAATTCCTCATGTTGAGCAGGAGATATCCGCATGGCGTTTGTGGAGAACCCACGCAAGCTTTCCAATCTGGTAGGATACTCCTGATTGCATGCCGTCTGGAGTTGGCAAGGCAAGTCCGACATGCCGAGTGCAGCGTCATTGATCAAGCGAGCTAAATAGAGTTCGGAGTTCCCGTTAGGGAAAACGATGAATCTTGGAGGTTTACGTTACTCTGACATGGAAGCTGTACAAAGGCAGATAGAGGGCTGGCTTAGTTTTACGCTTTTTCTCTAGCAGTTTTAATCTGCGGTGTAGGCAGCATGCAGGGACTAATCAGGCTTTGTGCGGGAGCGTCGTTTGTGTCCTGTTTGTTTGGAAGAGGTATGGCGGTAGGAGTCAGAGGCCGCGTGTGCGTTGCTAGCAGCCGATGACCTCACGCCTCTTCGCGCGAGCCGTTCGGCCTCGAGTGTGCTTTCCTGGGTAACCTGCTCTGAGAATGGACACTGCGTCTTGTCGTGAATGCTGAACTTCCTTCCCAGGTAGCGGGCCAGACCATCCAGCTCTTCTCCCTTTACTACCCCCTTTTGTCGCATATCCCCGGGCTACGCCTGGTAACACAGACAAGTCACGAACAGAGAGCAGCAGCTTGCCGCAGATGGCACCCCGACGGGCCGAACGCTGTCAGTTGTGGATTGCCGACGGACCTGTTGGCCTCTGTTAGAGACAAACAGGACGAGTCAGGAGAGCTCAGCAATGGTGACGAAAGCAGTGCGCTCGTTCGTGATCTTGGAAGTGCGGAAAGGGGAGCGTTACGAACTCAGCTAGAAGGGGCTGATGATATCGGCTACAGAGAAGATGCCACAGCAGACTTGTGCCAGGAGATCCTCACAGGACGGATGCTGGTGGAGGTAGGGCTCGGGGCTCTTCCGGAAATTGAAGACACGATCTCGGCAGCTGAAGATCCGGCTCCGCCGCTGCATCCGGTTTGATAAGAGTGCCGTCCGCACTCTTCACCGTGGGGCAAGTGCAAGGCCACGCACTCCCGCGACAGAATCATGCGACCCCGTTATGACGTAGCTGAGGTGGTCCCCTGCTAGGTTGAACTGAGACTGTGGAAGATTGTGACGCCAGCTCAAAGCACGAAGACTATCAAAACTGATACTCATCAAATACGATTGCTCTGTTACCTATTTATCCATAGCTGCCTCTTTCCTTTGCCCCTGAACGGCATGCAGCCCTCTAGGCGAGGCCGAGGCGCCCATTCTTCGGTTTGAAACAGAATTGCGTCATCAGTTGGCTGTGGTAACATGGCACACGTGTACCACCGCACGGTTTTTAATGCGAGAAGTGGGCAGACAACTTTTTTTAAGTCGGTGCGGGATGATACGCTTGCCTCGAGGCGCTGATTCCTCGCGCATTCTTCATCCGTGCGGAGAAAACATAGTTACTGCTCGTCGCTTACAAGATGTTCAAATGACACCAACCTGTTCCGTTTTCGTATTTGGTTACTCTGCGAGCGACGTGTCTAAATGACGTCTGCGGTGTGTTGATTTGTTCTCAGGCCGACGGTTGTCTTTCGGACCCGTCTCGGTTTGATGTCTTCCGCCTGTCTCTCTTTGGCAGTCTTCCTCCGCCTCTCCGTCAGCGACTTCAATCTGCGAATGAAGACAAGTGTAAGTGCAGAACTTTTAGCTAGTTTTGTGCACGGAACTGCACCAGTGGTGTTTCGCGTGAATGCAACGTTGGTCCCGCTTAAAAAAGTCGGAGCCGTGACCAGACAGAAACGTCGTGGTTCCATGTCCTCGATGCAGAGTGTAACAGTATGTCACAGCATAAAACCAGCAGGTGCGGCCTACAGGCGACGCGGTATTCCGTAGCTGAAAAGTGGATGGCCTTCCAGTCACTGTAAATGGAGTGCTTGTGTTTTCCTAGATAGCACTTTCTCGTCCGACTCCTCCTGCTCCGTATGTTGATTCTGGGTCGCCTGCGTCGTGTCGGCCTGGCTGGGTTAGTTGGCTGTGTCTTCAGGACAGGGTTCGAAATTCCTTTTAAGCGACGCGAGGCTAGGTCCACCTTCCACGCCCCAAAGAATTCAACGACCATTTGCTGTGACGCTGATACGCGCGGTTCCTTCCCATTGAAACACACACAGCATGCAATTCCAAAGTCCTCGGTACCGCATATCCCGAGCTTCGCTAGGGGGGACGGACTCGGAAGGCGCCCCATTCCGGACTGTTTGACGCAGCTCCCCTCAGCTGACGGCATTTCCCGCGCGCTTGCTCGCATTGTTCGCCGATCGTCTACGATATCGGCTTTCAAGAATGCTGTGTCAGCAGGACTTCCTCGAACGGTGAGGCCTGCGCCATGGCAACGCGCTCAGTAGGCTCGGTGGAAAAAGTAAGGGGTAAAGCAGTAGTTGGGTGTGTATTGCCATTGTAATCCTCACAGCTGGCCTTTCAGAACTTTTCGGTAAGCACGCTCGACGGCGTGGCCAGGCCACGTCAACAATGCAATCCCTCATTCTCTGTTGTTTATAGCCAGGAGCACAGAAGGGAAACTTCTGTGTAGGCGACACCGCTGCCTCGTCCGCAATATGATGGCCGCAGTGGTCGCTTCCTGCTGTGTGTGTGTCTTCCTCCAGATTCTGTATGGTGTGCAGAAAGTTGCAAAACGGTGGAAACGATGAATGCCCTGGGGGCATGCGTGCGTTTTACTGCGGCACAAGATGAAGCGACAAAGTGCCTAGACATGCTTCTGACGATCTTCTTCCAGGAGTCCATCCATTTCGGTTGCTTAGTGAACTCCAGCGAAACGCATTTGCAGTTTTCCGTGGACCGATACCTGCCTGGGTCTGCTCACCTCGATGAAGGGCGCAAATGCTTCTGTTGCAGCGACGCAAGTGAACTTAACGTTCCGTCACGTATACCGAGGAGCCGCGCCTCAGACACTGCTGATGTCAATCTGCAGCTTTCCAAGCATTTCTGGGTCGTCCGATCAGAGAGAAAAAACTCGTCAGTCTCCGAATCTGGGAGACCTTACACCGGAAAGTATGTTTCTGTCAAAGCTGTCCAAGCTGTTTCCGCAGCTGAATGCTCCTCACAATGCCACTTTGGGTGGTACATGGTGGCTTGTGATGAGGTGGAAGAACAGCCTGAAAGTAGTACCGTAAACCCAGAGAAGGTTGCCAATTTGTAATTCTCTGAGGCACTGCATCCCACGTATAGCATTACCAGTGCCGCCTGCGGCAGTGTGCGCTGCCACCTTATCCGGTCCATTGCCGTACTCGTGTAAAATCCTGCGTCAATAGTGCTTAAATGCACCACCTTTTGGTGGTCGTCGCATATGGGCGAGTCTTCCCAGGCGGATTTCTTTTTGGGTGCGGACTTCGATCAGACGTTATACTTTGGATTGACATGCATTGCGAATGAGATTTTAGAAATCAGTATGACACACGGAGCCTTGGCACCCATATGAATGTGCTTACGCTCACAAGCACCAAGCGGCAAATCCTTGTCCTGTAGTGCCGATGCGGTAGTTAGGATAAAGCAGTTTACACTCTAACCAGTTTAAATGCTGATATTCGGTATAGCGGTGATCCTGATAGCATTCCCCCTGCTTTGGCTGTTCTCGTCTGGTAATTTCCCCTCTGTCTTGCCATGATGCTGTTCTTGGATGAAATATTAATGCGTGCGATCTGTGAGCGAAACCGATACTCCTGCATATGCGATACACTAGCAGGCAAATAGTGATATTTTCTAATTGCTTGCCCTTCCGAAGCAGGGCACATGGAGACATGATGGCGGATGAAATCGTTCAAAAAGTCAAGCGACTTTTGAGCCTGTCAAAGAGCGCCAAAACGGGAGATCGCCCCTTTGCGGCGATATAATCAGCAAGCCGTAAAGAATTATACGACAGCGCAGCGCCCTGTCGCTCACGCATACGGAAGGAACGAAGCGCAACATCTCTTGCAGAGCAGTGTCATGTGTAGCGATGTCACAAAAACACGTTTCCTTGTTACAGGGTAGCTCACGCTTCCATCAATTGAGCGTATGTGCTTGGCAAACGAACGATGTCGACATCGTATTATAGTTAGTGCCACGCTGGACACACCTATGTGTGACCCCGCTTTTTAAAACGAAAGTACAATACACGCTCCATCCAATTCCTTTTTGTTCGAACATTCTTCGTTCACACTGTCAATTGTCGAGCAAGGAGATTGGTGACTTGGACTCTTGTCCACGGAGAGGTCACCCTTGTTGTAGGTTGTTTTCATGTCCGTTACTGTTCCGAGTTCCTATCATCTGTTATACCCTTGGCCGTTTGCGGGCAGTCATCAGTGTAAAAGAGCAAGTCGCAGGGTCGCACTCTATTTGAGTTCCCACTAAGTGGGACGGCAAAACCTCCTTTTTCGACCTATGGAGCGCATCCTGGCTGCATGTCAGTAGATCTGCAACCGATGTGTGGTTCTTACTCTGGGCAGAAGAACGCACATGGAAACTGAAGGCGAGACAGCCGATGTGCAGCCTCGAAGCATGCGTCAGCAGGCTAGAAGACTCCTAAGTTTAACCTTCTCTTTCTTCTATATCAGTTGTTGCTCAGGACTCATCCCCGGTTATTTTGAGCACCTGCGCATCATCCGTCTGCTCAAGCAAGAACACTTCGTGTTTTTCAGATTCCACACAACGGAGATCGCAGCGTTGCAATCGTTTGTCTCAAATCCACAGGACACATAAGGCCACATGCACCTGCCGGAGCCAATCCTGCCGTCGTTACAGTTTTCGTTTCGAGGTCCTTTGAGATGGATCGCACTTCCCTACTGTTCACAGCGGCGGCAGCTTTGCTACCGGACAGGCCACAGGTGCTCGGTCTCTCCCCGCCACAGGTGGTTCTGGTGCTGCAGCAGTTAATGCGGCACCTGCAACGGTTTTCTCCTCAGTGTGAAGTTCTGAACGGAAACTCTGTTCAGCATCGAGTTCAAGCGGCTTTGCAGGAAGCTGCTGAAATCAGCAAGCCAGCTTCCACTGCTGGCGAAAGGGAGCGGGACTCGGCAGCACCTACCGTGGCAGGTATCTCTATCAGGACACTGACTGATGATGTATGCCGAACAATCTCATCTAGTGGCGGCGAGAAGGGATACGCACACTCCGAAACCGCAAGCGCTGCAAAATCTGAACCTGAAACATTCAAAAGTTGGGAGCCAGGCACTCGATGGTTGAGCCGCGTCCTCCTTGCATTGTTGGCTCAGCAGGTCGCAAGAGAGGTGATAAATGCTGCGCTGCGAAGGTTTGCACCGCCTGCCTCTAAGGCCAAGAACGGTCTCGACGAAACTAGGGGTTTCTTGCAGGAGGTCAATCATCGAGCGGTCTGTATCATGTCGAAGGGGGCAGCCTCATCGCTACCGGTCCTGTTGTCTGTTCACAACACGCTTTGTAGAGCTGCAGGTGCTTTGCAGAGGATGGCAACACACAGAGTAAAGGCTTACTCAGAGGCCGACACAGGAAATGATAACCACAACGACGCATCCGAATTCGGAGCAGAGGACAAAATGACCGGACCTCTCAGGTCTCAGGGCACGCAGCATTCCTCAAGAATTAGTGGGGCACCTGGCAGGATTCCACGGCTGCTTATCGGCAAAACTGCAACTACGCGGCCTGATTTAGGAACCACATCCGCTGCTATAGAAACACTGCTGTCATTGCAACGGACAAAACGAGAACTCGACCCCTTCAAGAATGAAGATATGCTGGAACAAACTATAGCGGAAACGAGCAGAACTGAGGAACAGCATGCGGCAGAGGAGACGAGGAATCCAAGCGCAACGGCTCACAACGTGACCGCCGCTATCCTCACGGGGATTGTCGCCTTGCAACAGAAGCTGGGTTTTGTGTGTCGATTGCTCTTTAACAGTCCATACAGCAGAGGTCTAGAGAAGGAGATGAGCCAGGCAGAACTGCGCCAATTACTGATTGGTGAAGGTCCGACGTACGGCCCGGTAAACACCGGCCGTGCGAAGCTATGAAGAATCCTTGGAGCGTCATGTGCGTGTGGGTGGGGAGGCGGTTGCGGTTAATTCTGTGTTGGAACTTCTGGTATACAGCATGATGAGTTTAGTTAAGGGTATGCGAAATAAAGTTGGTCTGCATGGTGCAAGTGGATCTACGCATGGGCACACAGAACAAATTAAGACCCGAACGCGAATAAGGTATAACTTGCAGCCTGCCGGTCAGTGTCTGCATGGGGAAGTTCCCTTATATTCAGTGATACGAATAGGGGAGAGAAAGCACAGTGACAAGGCTTGAAAGGGGAGGGAAAGGGACGACGGAGACGCTGATAAGGCGTTGCAACGGGACTCTGTCTTCACCAATGCCACGAGCCTTCAACTTCAGACGATCTCTTCATCATGAAGCACGTGGCCAGTTCAGACGCCCGCAACGCTGGTTCTTGATCCGTAGGTCTGCCCGCTGACTGCTATGGACCGGTGACGACAGCTTCAGCGAGAACAGGTGTGGCGATGCAGAAAATAGTTCATTTCATAGCGGGCCACCTTCGATATATTGTCTGGATCGGTTTCGATTTGGTGCACTGTAGTGCCGGTTAACACATTCCGCTCTTAAACGGACCGAACGACGCAATTTTCTTATTCTTCTACAGTCTCTGTCATGGCATGTTTGACTGGCGATGGTACACGGAAGGCACTTGCGCAAATGGCACGATTGCGAATATCGCGCAGGGCACGTGTGCGACTGGAAGCACGGTCACCGGAACGTCCTTGATCATTGCCTACATTTCTTGCTTTGTTGGCATATTTATTGCGTAGCCAATAGCCCGACAGCGAGGGTGAATGCTACTATAGTGCCACTAGAACCACTGCGCCGTAACAATACTAGGACTGATACGGCCTTGTACAGGTTATATTTCTCATTGCCTTTCGCTACGCATTAGTGCCACCACTACTGAATGCATCGTATCAAGACCAAGCATTGCCTCTCCATCATATGCAAGGGATTCGACTCTGCTGCTCTGAAGGTATACAGGTGCTACGTACAGCTGCAGGAGAGCATTCTGCTTCACACTACAGCAGGTGCATCACGTCATTACGCGAGGAGCAGCGGATCCTGTAGGCTGCAGTCTTTACAACATTGGCTCTACAACTCTTCTTATCAACATAAAATGAATACGGGGCACTGGCAGCTGATGAAATCACTGATGTGCAGGATTGAATTCCTTGATCGTAACTGCTTGAGAGGGGAGACAATTAGGCAGTTTTGCCGTCAAATCAGCTGACGCTGACATCAGTGGGCGGAATTCTGCAGTTCGATGGTCACGGCATCTAACCAGGTGGCTTACAGTCCTACACTGGTCCACAAAACGGTGTTTACTGCGTTCTTCTGAGGATTAACTATTACTGGAGCTCAGAGAGAAAAGTCGCAGATGCGTGCGACAAAGCACCCCATTTGGTGTTCGATGACTGTTCTCGTTTGACGATCTGGTTATCGGGGACGTACCCCCCGAGCTACTGGCGATCGAATGCCAAGACATCTAGCTTCTGCTGACTATGCCTTCTTTAGGCGCGGTGCAGCAGACTCTGCTCTGGGCGGATTTAGGTCAGTGTGTTACAGTGGGACTGTGCTCTTTCGGCATAATGGTTTGTGCTCTGCTGCCTCGACCCTACATTCCGGCATCGGTGCCACACTTGCTTCAGCGATGGCCTTCAGCGTCACTGCCAGGACAGACCTCGCGTTAAAATGAGAGTTAATGTTTTCCCTGCATCTGAAAGAGAATTGGCTAGCAAGAGGAGGAGAGAGGGTATCCTCTGTTATACTCGACGGGCCCTGTTTTCCATAATGTGGTAGTTGAGCTGTAAATCATTAGCGGACACTTTGAAGGCGAGAGTTGTTTCGATATCTCTGAAGCAAGCTATCGATTCCACGACCCCCTTCCAGGCGCTGGCGGATGAAGAGGCCTGTTGGTCGGCCATGTAGACGTATTTTCTGACTGTTCCCGAGATCGCATGCCATTTCCGGGTGGTGCGGCAGTAAGATGTTGTTCTGCGTTGTTCAGAGAAGTCGCCAGGGGTTCCTTCCTGTGTGAGCTAGGTCGTTCCGCAGCGGTGTCTGCTTGGGGAGGAGCTGCTGCACGAAAATCTGGGAAGGTAGAAGGGCTACTTTCAGGTTCCACACCAGGCTGCACCACGGTGGTGCGGACATTTTGTGCTTTAGGTCCACTATAGCGATGGCGCGTGCCACTGGTGAGGCCAGGATGATTGAGCGTTGCAACCACAACGGCGGAATCGATAGCGTTGTACGGCGCACGCGGCTCCCTTTCCACGTCTTTGAAAGCCTCATCGTAAGGTCTGCGGACCCGCGCCGTACCGGATCTTCGCCTAAATGGACCTCTCCTCGGGAATACTCTGTGCTGATACCTGGACGTTTCATAGTCATCACCCGAGGCACCGCGGTATTCCTCATCTGAGACCCATCGGCGATTACGAGACGCATGCATGAGCATTCTCCGGTGACTCAGGGAATCACGCCAAGACGACACACTTGAGCTGGAAGAGATGCTGTCGCCGTCAACTCTTCTACGACGCCTGATCTCCCTTCGAACTCGCACCTGATGGAGCGTTTCACTGATGAGGGCTGAGGCAAGAAGAGTTACGAAGCCGAATATGAAGTTTTGACGCTTTGCCCAAAAGGTGTCCTTGTCGCACGATGCACATGGCGTTGCAAAGGGTGATCCTCGAAGTTGACTCATATTTGGGGCATGGTTGTAATACCTACGAAGCGGTGGGCAGCAAGACGTCCTTTTACGTGGATGGGCTGCTCACGTAACCCAAATGTGACTACCACTCTCGGTCAGTGTCTGTCTAGTTCTGATTCTGACAGTCAGACCACCTCCCATGGCTGTCCCGCTGTTTAGTGTCAGCAGAGAGAACGCTCTCTTCTGTGTGAGAGCCGACTTTTGTTTCCACTGCTGCAGCACGTGTCTTCTTTTCGCATCATGGTATCGGGGGGGGGGGGGGGCAGGGGGTCCACAACGGCCCCATGTGCTATTTCAAAAGAAAAACGATTTCGAAGCGATTTACGCCTCCACCCCACACGGACGCGATCCTCCTGTAAACAAATGTTTTGCGGAGCGAGTTGCAGTCGGCCTACCTTAGACGTGAATAGGCGATCTGCGCTGAGAAAGGAAGGGGTGTCCAGTACAGCTAATTGCAGCGTTACGATAATAACATCGGGTAGCACGCGCGTCAACTTTCACCACTGGTGCAACCAAAAAGTGTTTTGCCTACCCTCCGGTGAAAGCGCTAGGGTAATCCCTGTGCGGTAGTGCCGCAAGATTCTGAGAGGGGACCACAAAAGCAACAAACAGTTTAACTCCTACACAGCAAAAGCGGCCGTTGACCGTCGCCACAGACTGGTCTTTTCTCTCACTTCGACGCGTATGCTTCTGTGGTAATGGAAGTCAACGGGGACGGAGTGCCGGGATCCATACAAACCGCAGCAGGCGGGAGCACAGGTTTTCTGAGGCTACATGATTGTCAGCGAGGGTTATGCTGAGCACCACAAAATGGCAAGGCGAGAAAAAGTTTATGGCATAAGAGGGCATGCTTCGCGTTGTACGTGTGAGTGCTTCATTCAATGTGATCGACGCGATGATGCCATTTTTAGTGTGGAATCAGAGCACATTGAGAAAGCGACTTACCCTGTCATTATTCCCTCCTTTCAGAACTCGGCGTGCCGCCACGTTTGCACTGTGTTCGCTACTGTGGTCACCGTCTTTCGAGTTGCCGGGTTCGGCAGCCCATTTGCTGCCATGCTGGCTGATCACTAAGTTGATCCTAGTGCTCGCTGTATGGGCGAACTCTGACAGAGCCTCTAGTCGCAGCGGGATCGAAACTCCTGAGGTTTCTGCCCTCATTGTTGTCTCAAGTGCGAACGACTTTATCCTACGCATGTTCGGACGCGCGTCCAGTGCGGCGACCCTCCAGGGGCTACCTGTGGAAGCAGGTCCAGGAAACACTAAAGGAGTCGTGACTCTGCTAAAGACCTGCCAGTAGCATCCGTGGCAGAACGCAGACAGGAGAAAAAATGCTAGAGCCGTCAAAATCAAGCCAACTCGGGGGGGGTCTCCACCTCTGAGGATCACAATGGTGCCAGGAAGTGCAACCATAATGATTCTTCTGCTACGAGCGGGGGAATAATCCTTACGGAGACTTTTCAAGGTATCCTCCGTCGGTCGTGCAGGGCTTTGCAACCCGCCAGGACACATGCCATGCGCCACCACTCATCGTTAGAGTTCCATTGACGTTGAGCTTTTGTGCACAAGACGCACATTCTTGCCCTTGGTAGTCGTGGCTCTACGACAAAACAAGCGAAGGAAGCGTTGCCGCGTCAGAGCACGCTGAGGTCTGGCCTGCGAATCTTGGGAATTCACTTACTCGAGGTTTGCATGAGGATACGAAAGTCCCACCAACGTCGGGTACAGCAAACACAAGAGATGCTGACATGCTACCCCATTGAGTGCAGTCGGCACGCGCTGGACGGGCCACTGCGTCCTAACCTTGTGATGGTAACTGCGTCAACGCCCTCCGTTGCAGCGCAGCTTTCAAGTTCGACAGAAGAAATATCTCCACTGTCCACTTCGGAGGTGTCTCACTACATAAACAAAGGATCGACCGCCGTTGTCACCGCAGGACCAAAAGAAATTAATTACCGCTGCCAATGTTCTTCTGTCTCTTGCGTGCGCATCAGTGGCTCGTCCGACACGTAGATGGTGGGACAGGCAAACAGCAGTTGTTTGGGTGTAGGTACCCTTTTTTTCGTTACGCGCTCAGCAAACGTTGCTTAACAACGTAGTGACAATAGGAATGCAAGGATGACAAATATTTGCCTCTACCGGAGGTTGATGTCGTCTTAGCGCCGGAGAGGAGAAGCCGATCTGCCAGGTTCACGAGACAACGTGCAAAAATGTTGAGAGAAAATCCTCTGGTTAGTCTGGAAAGAAAATTGCCGCGGCTGGCTACATCGCAAGAGGATGGCATAGGTCACTCACGGTGCAGGATTATGGTGAGACCGGTTCGGTCGATACGCCTCTGAACCGTGACGATTGTAGTGCGAACAAGAAGGGGAACCAGTGGAGCTGTATCATCCGTGAAATAAACCACGGAGATACCCACAGTCTTCCAACCAAAACCAGAAACGGCTATATCGCACAGCAAACTGGAGCTGGTTCGCACCTAAGGCGATATTGCGCAACACTCGTCAGCTCTGCTTCGTTCTCCTGTTGAGCATGCGTTCAGACAGATATGCTGGGAAGGAGCAGGGAGTGCACTAAGGAAATTTATTGGATCGAGCATGCCTACGTGCTGTTGTTTGACATAATCTCCCTGCGTCGGAAAAGATGGTGAACACCTTATCCCTGCACTGCTACGCCATCGCTGCACTTGGTTGGAAGACGACGCTGGTCAACGCTTTACTTCAGCGACATATTGAAAATTGAGATTACGAAGTTATGGCGTGGAGCCCGTGACTCACTCTCAGAAACTAGCTGAGAAGCTGAGTGCTTGTGGGACCACCATATTATTTCATTACCAATTCTGCGGTCTGAGATATGGATTGCCTAGCAGCATCTCTATGCTCCGATATCATGTCGTAGCCAGCGACTTGTGAATCTGACACCCCACTACGAGTGCTGAGAGGCATGAACAAAAAACAGAAGGCAGCTGCTCTCGGTCACAGGCCTAGTCTGAGATACAAAGATTTTAGCTCACCAGCAGCTACACAGGGAGGGCAGAACTGTTTTTACTGCGCTGTAAACTTTTTCCGGGGATTACCTTTCTGGAAAGCATTCGGTTTGAGCGACTTCGGGCTGATGACTCGACCATTAGGCATATCAGTGAACATAGCGTTGTTGAGGTCTCCGGTAGGTTCCCCCAGTCGATCAGAAGCGGCAGGCCCTCGTTAACAACTATATGCACGGCGATACGGGGCATCAAGTGCCCGGGTGCGTGCCAGGTTGACGGCGTCGTCCGCCAACAAAGGTACAGCGTCCGGGGGCTGTTTGTTTGCGTTCTATCTAGTTGGCCTTGAAGCGTAAGGCTAGCACTCGATCGTCAGAGCCGAATATGGTAGTTTTGTATCTTTCGTGTCGGGATGATGTCGACGTCTCCGGCTTCTCGGATGCCACTGTTCTCTGCTCTCCTCCTTGTTCCAATACCGGTTCGATGGGAAGGAATCACTTTTTGCCATCGCTTCTACTCTAAAAATGGGCACAAGTGGGAAACAGCCTGAATGGTATTTTCTAGCATGTTATGCGGTGTTAAAGGTAATACCACATGTGTAAAGATACTCCATAAACGTTGGACATGCGTCTTTCGCGAAATGAGGCCCTGCGATATATCCTGCTGGAGCGGGAGGACCGGGCCGACCTCGCTCGCGTCGTGGTTGCTCAGAACGCCTAGTGCAATTCCAATAGCGCTTATCTCATGAATGATCTCCTTTTTGCACGATAAGGGGTGTGGTTTCTTTCTTCAGCCCGAGAATGCTTTGTTCCCTCAGAGGAGGCCAACAACGTATTGTCCTATTTTTCTTCGGAAAAGCATCAAGTTAGACAAGCAATGGGGCGGGTCTGCGAGAGCCCTGCTTGTCCCGCTCCTAGAGAGGCATCGACAACGACACCGCCATAGATTTCCGTAAGGAAAGCTAACATTCTGTATCCCCAGAAGTCGAAGAAACTGTGTAAAAGAACGCCCAAACAAGCTCGTTGTATTAAGAACAGAGCGGCTGCTCAGCGTTCCGGGATGAAAAGAGTTGTCACGGAATCTGACCAGAGAACTACTTTTTTCCGATATTATTGGACACTACTTAGGTGACATCCGCGGCAGAAACTGGCTATATAAGGTCGTGAATTACTGAGTTGTGGGTGAGCTGTAGTGATGTTACCAATTGTGGAAGCGTAACGTATGTTTACATGCTGCCAGCCACGAAGTATGAATTTTTGAAAGGATCAATAACGCGCCGATAACTTACGATGTGCCACAGCATATCCAGTAACACCGATGGATCTCCGCCGTAGGGCAACGTCTCGGTTGCGTGAAGAACACAAATCCTAGACCCATCTATTAGTATGTGAACTACCGCACGAGAGATGAAATCCGACAGTCACGAGTGGTCCTTGTTGTTGTAGCTTTTTTTTTTCAACTCCGGAGGAGTCAGAAATGCTTATTCTATTACATCAAGACAGACCGGACCACCGGCCACCAGCAACCTGTACCGCTGATTGGCAATACCCATCGTTTGACATCAATAATGTGGGTTTTTTCGTCGGGCCACAAAAAATCAAAGCATTGGAACAAATCATCGGTAGAAAGGTCAGAAGCCATGAACGAGCGCTACTAGGCCTCTCGAGGGTACGATAAGCAGAGCGGGGCTCTGAAAGCTAGCGTATCTGCCTTTCGTTTCGCTGAAGAGAGAAAGTTAGACTTGCTGCATATGCACTTCAGGCCTTGAAAATACTGACCTGCTGACTGAACCTACATTTTTTCGCCTACGTCGGAAGAGCCTGTAGCCGGTCACTGGTGTAGCCGGCGAGGTTCACCAGCTTCTGTACTGGTGTACCATGCCCGTCGTACACGGGCAGTCCCCGTGCACTGTGCGGTCATTGGGGTGTCCCTTTTCCGTCTGGCGTTACATAATCGGCCACTGCCTCTGGCCGGACTTACAAAGAATTGAAGGTAAAACATGTGGAGAGATGTTTCCTCTCGGAAGGAAAGACCAGAAGAGGTACATTTCAAACAGGGGAAAATAAAGAGGTGTTTACGGGGGGGTAAGAACCCCGGATGAGGAACTCCCCTCCACAACGTTGCTTGATTTCCAGTCTTGAAACCGAACGCACATGCTGCATCCTCGATTTTAATGTTGATCCTCCTCTATTCCTTGGCTGATTTGTTGACAAGAGAAGTATATGGATGCCGCTTCCCTTCCTTTTTCCTGGGTGGGAAAATACTGCACGCATTTCTCAGCACCGGTTTTACCCGGACAGTGACCGGGCAGGATATATCAGCACAACCGCGGACCCGCTCCACTCGTCCGGGGGGGCGCCTTTCATCTCCTAGCCTGGGGTTGCCTTCGGCCGCGCTGAGGAAGAAGGACTAAAAAAATCATGGTAAACGTGAGGGAGCATCTGACGTATGGGCAGACACTTTACCACCGTAAGGGAGAGCGTTTTTTAATAGGGTGGTACATGCCGTACATGCGCGTCGAGCAATGAGATAACGCCGATCACGTCAACAGACACAGGGCCTTTGGATTTCTTGGCTTTCTTTCTGGCCATTCATTCACAGCTCTTTTCTACCGTCTTGTGTCCTAGGAGCTTCTATGGTCCAGATCCCTCATCGCTTCCGTGGCGTGTATCAGCGAACCGCCATGTGGTGCGCCGGGGGGAGAACCCAATGCCATTCGACCGTCGACTGCGCACGGCGTGAAGTGTTCTGTTATACACCCAATTTTTTCTCCAACCGGCGTTTCAGGGCGATTCCACTATGCGCCGTCGTCACTTGTGTCCTGGTGGTGCTGTCGCCAGAATGGCTCGCCTTCCCGCGCGGGTCTTTTCCTCACCCAGCCCCTGCAGGGGTTGCTACCCCTGGGCGACCGCAGTTTTTTTTCGTCTCAGCGTCAAGACACAGTTTCCAAGCGAAGGGAAACCATACATCGTCAGACGGAGAGGTTCCGCCGACAGGGCAGGGGGCCACAGCAACATACACGCACACGGTGACAACCGGACGGCGCGGTGCTGGCGGAAGGTAGGTGCCCATAAAGAAAATCAGGGACTTCCGTGACAGGTCCGGCCTCCAATGAATCACGCCCAAAATGTCACGACACGGAGTTGTGGGGACTTAGGAATTCGTCTGTCTCCTCCCTTACTATTCAAGGAACATCTGGTACCAGTGACCTGCAGACAAATAAGCGCCAGCTGCGTCTACGGACCGGGGGACGATTCGTCAGCTGGTAACGACTCCGATAACAAGCTTCGGCGTAACGAACAAGTGGATCCGCGAGGGAGGAAGAGCTGTGCAGAAGCGATGACTGCGTTAAATATCTTCCGCCCCCTTCCAAAGTGGCGGCAGTAACGCATCGTTTCTTCGCAGGCGTGTTCGAAGATGCCTCGCTTCAGAAACGTTTTGCGCGTGTAGACCTAGATCGAGGCAACCCGCCGCGAACTGCTCCCGCGCTATGAACTTCCCTTCTTGTAGCTATTGGATTCCACGTCTCCTCGCCTTCGCTTCGCTCATGAATAGAAAATAGTTTGCCTCCTGTTTCATGTATCAGATCTCAGGCCTCGGCTCACGGAGTTCACATTTCGGGACAACGGAAAGAACGACGCCTGTTCACTCGGTTTCTCGTCGCTCTCGTACCCATTCTCGCGACTGCTTACGCAGCAAATACATTTTTCATGAAAGGTGACAAACGCTCAGGTAACGGACATACATCTAAAGGGAAAGAGAGGACAGCGCAGGTGCTGCCAGAAAGCAGAACGTAGGGGGAGCTAAATCTCCCTGCACGAGACACTTAAGGCATCTCACTAAGGATCATCCCTTTTTGAGTTCCAAGAGCCCTGGGTGGCGTGCGGGCGGAGCCTTGCTTGCTTATAGTCGTGGACTGTGATTGCGCGCAAGCGTTTAATAACTCTAGCGAAACAAGCCTATCTGCCGCTTGAGCTGCCACATAAGAGAATACACACATTCGAGAGCATATTTTGCATGGGGCTTCCGGCATCGAAACAATGCAGACGCGAAATTATGGGGTGTACAGACGACAAATATAGCAGGAGCGGTCCTCGACATGGTGCACGATAAAGCTTCCGGATGGCACCCAGGCCTAGGATCTTACCAACTGAGCCAAAAGCATACATGCACGCGTGCTCCTGCAACTTTCAAGTGAACAGCTGAGAGTGAATGAATCAGATCTTCTCCTCTCACAGACCAGTCCGTCTGCCGTTTTTGTGCATCTGACGGCCACTGTGTTGTTGGACCTCGAAGAGGCCGACCACAAGGCTCGGTTCCGCCGATAAAGAGATAGCCCTGTCGGCCTCCTCAGGCACCTGCACCAAAGAGACGAAAGAGATGGGGCGATACATGAATATCGCCTGCGCCAGGTGTTGTCATGAGGCAGGTCAGAAACGAAGTTCCTTGTTTTAACGGCACAGTGGTGCTCCTCTGTCTGACCTTTTTTCGCAGATACGGGAAAAGAGGTCACGACGGATCAGGCGCAGAAGCAGTAAGCAGATGTGTCTCAGCTGCAGATGGGAAGAAGGCTTTGAGGCGTGGCGTTCTTGAATTGGATGTCATAGGAAAGGCGGCTGTTGGGGATCTAGTCACATGCTTTAGCCGCGGCTGAAAAGGTGCAATTGAAAACTAAGTCCACACGTACTAACTGATCCACTTGAAGAACGACTGGTGCCCCCGTACTTCTATTCTTGTATGTTGACAGGGACGTGTTGCAAGGCTTCAGACTCGAAGCACAACCTCTATATTCTACTTTATGCTTGCATATGTATAGGCATATATCCTATCGAGGAATGGAACTTATCCACCCGTAGCCAAGAACAAATAGGTAGTACGCCTTTGGTTACCCATATGGATATATCGGTATACATATGTTTAAACAAGTGCGCCTACATGGATACACATATATATTCCCTGGGCATGTTCTGAGTACGTTTGTTAGCGAGAAGCACGGCCTCAACAAGGCGCGTGTGTGTGTGCACGTAGACATGCGTAGCTGCTGCAGACGCATGGAAAGTCGTTTATGTACTGTTGCTTTCTCGGCACGTACGATTCTACAGCAAATATGGTCTCAGGTATCGATGGGGGGTTAGAGAAACAAACGTAGCTGCATTGGAGGGGGTGCATCAACTCCCTGGCAACGCATGCCTCTTCTTCTATTGTTGTTCCTGATCACATCGTTAGTAATGCAATTTCAATGGCTTACGCGTAGGCCTATTTTCACAAGTGCATTTGTGTATGAATGGCGGACATCTAGGCAGGTCACTGCATGCTCATTAGTGACGGTACCATGTTTCTGGTGTTGAACGTTTTCTGTCTGCGTTTCGTGGAGTCCATTTGCTCCGGTATGAGGGTTTGCATGGCCGCTTCTCCTTGCCATTCCACCCCACGGTGACTCTGTTTGCAGGCCGGAGAGCGAGGAAGTGAGATTTACCAGCTGGAGTGCAAAATACGTTTCACTGTTGCCTGAAACGAGTGGATGGCGTCGCGTGGGTCTGTGTCCGTGTGGCGTGGCCGCGTGGTCTGTGCCAAGTCGACAAAAACAGAGGCATATAGTGCGCAACAATTCAGGTTCTCCAGAACATCTTCCTTGGTCAGCTATGGACTTCCAATCTTCTCAATCGTTCTTCTCCTGTTACCCCCATGTGCAGAGTTTTGTTGAATTCCTCGGGGCGTGAATCCTTGCAGAAACATCTGTTCCAAAGGTGTCTTCGTGATGGAGAAAGGGCGGCAGACACGAGCATCCTCTGCCTTTTCCACGGAGAAATGAAGTCCACATTCGTGAGTCGCGCTGGTGTTTCAGCGGACAAACAACCGGGTACGGCGGTCAACTCATTGCCGCGCACGCCATTGTGCCGCTTTCAGTCTTGATGTGGAAGATGCCTTCGGCTTTCGGCCATCTCGCTGCTGGGTCTGCAAAACCCAGTGCTGTGGCAGATTTTTTCACAGGCAGCGTCTGCACTCCTCCATTGCTGGATCCTTTGTTTCTCTCGGGAACACATTATCTGTTCTCACTGGCGCAGATTTACAAGCGTCTGCATGCCGCGTGCATCTCGTGTTAACAGTATCGGCCATAGTTTTGCCGCCTTCACCTCGCCATGGCTTCGTCTCCGATATCTGCTTCCCTGTTTTCCACCGGCAGGCGCTGCGCTCGAATCAACTTCGTGTCGCCACAGAATTCAAACATTTGCTTTTCACTTTTCTTTTCCCTCCCTGTTTGTTTACCGCATTGTCCTTAGGAGGCCCCGCCAGAGCCTGTAAGGCTGCCAGGACCGCCGCAAAAAAGGATCAGTTTCCGCTTGAGGCGCGAAACCCCGTTTCGAACTCTTCGATAGCCAGCACGTGTCCTGGAAAGGCTGTAGCGATCCGTGTTTTTCGTCTCCCCGAGAGCAATTGAAAAACAAACACATTTCGGTTTTTACTTGTGAAATAGTCTCTCAAGAAACAAGTTGCCGCATCGCTCTTGCGGAGTTTTGTCTGTGGCGAGACTTTGCCTGTTTCTTCTCTGGTCCCGCCACACCGGCGAAGAAAAGGGACATCTGGTTCGGGCGACTGGAGGCGGGGCTGGTATTTTGCATGAAGCAGGATGAGGTGCTTGTGAAGCGAGAACGTCCACGTGAAGGAAGAAACCGAATCGGTTCCTGGAGAGACTGCCTCGGAACATATCCAAACGAGGGTCCAGAGTGCGCGCTCCGGTCACCATCGCCGGGGGAGGCTCCACGCGGCCTCGGATGTTTTCTATCGGCCGGCGGCTGGAAGGTGTTTGTGTCGCATTTGAGAGTGCTCGTAGCTCTGTGTGTGCGTATTGTCTACTCAGGACTACACTTCGGTCAAAATGGTAAGACGCCAAGAAAGGAAAGGTTTGTCTGGAGAAAAAAGGCCGCCGTTCTGGAGAGGCGGGTAGGGTGGCGTATGTCTGGTGAGGGACATGCTTTCAGGCAGGATCGAGCCGTGTAGAACTCCTATCGGGTTCGCGAATTATTGCAGCTTGGTAATAACGTAGATGGTGCAACCTGTGTGGTTCGAACTGTATGCATGCGGCTGCAGACGTAACTGCAGACGAGGCCGAACGGGGAAAGCGGAGAAGGGTAGATGCGGATGTGTGTATGCGCAGACGCTTCCATGTTACAGGACAAGAACATGTGCAGCGGTTGGGACTACCAGGGAGATGGGTGGACAAGAGGAAGCTGATAGGCAAACATTCACACAGATATATGTGGACATATGGAGGTAGTCATCCGATTATGCATCCCTCTCAGTACCCCCAGATAGGTAAATAGTTGGCGAGGTGGGTTGAGGTAAAACCCCGACGGTAGGCAGGTTTAGGTAGCGGGAACCCTAGAGACCTCAAGAGAAAGGCACACAGCTACGTGTGATGCTACGCCAATGCGGCGTCAACGCACAGTCGCCTCCAGTAGTAGGAGAAAGCTGATACAGAAAAACTGTTGTTTCGTGACTCCGCCCATTATTCAACATGCGGCAAAAGCCGTCAGGCACAGGAGTCGCGATGGTTATAAACGAGTAGGAAGACGAATCGGTGACTCACGGTAGACAAGCGAATGAAATGTGCGGAGGCAACGGTTCAGAGATACATACACGTTCCGGTTGAACATCGGAACGCATATCGGTGCTGTGGCCGTCTCTCTCTCTGGCACTGTGGGGCCACCTGTTTAGCACGCGTGCAAGCTCGGCGCTTGCAATGCACTCTTTTGGACCTTACGTTTACTCATTACCCGGCCACCCGATGGTGACTGGTACGCTCTCGGAGAAGGGGGCTTTTAGAGCGGTTCGCTCATTGCCTTGCAACCTTTTCTGGCTTGTAACCGGGGGGAGGCGCTGGGCAATGGGGAACATTCGTTGTTAGCGCGTTCGCCTGAAGCTGTTTTGCTTCAGCAAGTGGTGAAGAACGTATTCCACAGAAAGCACGTGATGGCATCTGTCGGGTCTTTCGGCGGACCTGTTTCTCTTGCAGACGAAGAAAAAGAAGGTAAGTGGTGCACCTGCAGCCGTCCTTACGAAGGTGATTGTGACCACTGAGACAGATGCTGACCTGCAGCAGCAATGAAGCCGTTTTATGGCTTAACAGTCCCTCTGCAACACCATGCCGCCGACCTGTGGGCTTGCCTTGGCTTGTCGCCAAAGCGCCCTATATGCATGCGCGTGCCAACAAATACGGCAACCGGTAACGTGTTACGTTCGTGTGTCTACGCATGTGGAAAAACGATCGGCCGTGCACATGCGTGTTCTGTCATTCGTCTGCGAAGGCTTCTCAAGACAGCAGACGCAGGGCGCACATATGCGCCCATCTTACATGCAGACTTGCGTGTGGAGAATCGTTGCTTCCAGCTATGGAAGCTGTAAAGAAACGAAGGACACACAGCTTTACTTTTATGGTGTGAGGTGGTGTGCGTTGGGAGCTCCGTGTCGGGTTGGGCCGTTGCAAGTCAAGTCGATGTGTCGTAAGGAATCCGCTTCGCAGCAGCATTCCTGTTCAGTGTGCAGGGAAAAGGAGGTGTGCTTTTCTGGTGGCGTCACCATGGTTTTCGATTTCTCTTTCCTTTCGACAAATCCGTAAGTTGGCATGGACTCCTGCTGCCTGTTTCGTCGCTGTTGCGCTCTTCGGCGCATACCAGGTGAGTTGTATTAAGGGTATGGATTGAGCCACAAAGCCGGAAACTCACCGAGTCGCTAAGAGGAACGAACGGCCGATTCTGACTACCCACAGTTGCCTGCACTGATTATATGTACATATGCAACGCTGATTGATTCGTGGGCAAAAATAGGAATTCAGCCTCGCCTATTAGGTTTCCGCGGCCGCTTTTCCCAAAAATTTTCCACTGTACCGCCTTGCCGAGCAACGCACGGCGTCCCCCCCCAAGAGGCAGGTATCGCTTTGGTCGTGGAGCCGGGCGACGTCGGTTGGACTGACTTGCCGAATTGTGTTCGCCTGCCGTTACCTGTGTTTTCCCCCAGATTTTCAAAAGCGTAAGGTTCTCCATCGGCAGATCGCACCCACTCACAAGATCACGTACTCCGCTTTTTGAGAGGTTGTCATTGCATCCGTCATATCGTGACTGTCCATTGATCCAGTTCGAGGCAGTGAGCGGCGATTCGTGGTTGGCCGGCCCGTTGTTCCACGTGTTCCCCGACGGCTGCTGATTCGTGAGGCGACTGGGGGATATTGTCGGCCTGGCTAGGAGGCACGTGTCAGCCAGGACTGGCATCATGGGAGACCCTGTACGAGCGTGAGTGGTGAGGGGTGCCTATGCGAGCATCTTGAAACACACCACGGATGTGTCGAGGTCGCGGGCGGCCCTTCGGTAGATTGCGCGCTTTTCGGATCGTGGCCGTTAGTAGAGCGCTGCGTGGGAATGCCATCCAGGGTGAGAGGGGCGAAGTCCCTGCATCCTGCGGTCTCCGGGAGCGAGAAGGGAAAGGGAGGGTGCCTGTACGGGACACGAAATCCAATCTCGTCAGTCGGGGGCGCGTGCTGCCATGGTGTTGATGGCGGTCATTCGCCGGGCAACTGTGAGGCTGGATCGCGCTGGCGGACGTGTAACTTGCTGTAGACAGTAGAGGCTTCCACCTGCCTATTTAGTGCTGCTCTGACAGCGTGCGGTCGAGGCAGACGAGCCTGAGCCCCTGGATCTGAGAACCTCACTCCACTAATGCGGTGCCTCATCTAGGAAGGAGCTGTATCGTTTTTTTCTGCGTTCCCGGCTCGCGCTCTGCCTGCCTGCACATCGCCTATTGCGGCTCGCGACACGACGCGTAACAATTCAATAGCGAGAGGCGGTACGGCGCGTGCAGACCAAAATTTATATTCCTTGAAGCATAAGGCTGTAGCTTTACACCTGCAACTTTACACCGGCAGTGTATATCTGCGAAGCGACTGAACATCCAGGAGACCCTGTCGTTCAAAAGGATGTGTATGGGCTGCTCCATGGTGGCCTCCCTTGTTCCATACTGTGGCCCGTCTGTTCGCCGTTTCCTGTTTGTTTTCAGGATATCGGACCGGTACGGTTTTTTCTGCAGCCGCCCTGGGCATCGCACACGCGCTGCTAGCTGCCATCCAATCAAAAACTCCGCACCAGCTGTTGACCTGCAAATCCCCGCTATGTCCTGGGTCTCTCGCTTTTTTACCTCCAGGATTTCACATGCATGAATGAGCAAGGGTCTGATGTACTCTATGGCTACTCTCGAGCAGTGGCCAGCTGCAACAGATCTTTCTGAAAGCATGGTCCTCGCTTTCCGAGGCTCACGGCTTTGGACGGGTGGACGCTGCAGATGTGTCCTCGTTATGCGGGGAAAAGAAGCCACTGCTTCTACGAGCAGGGACTGCATAAGACATAGACGCCTCTGCTCGGTCTTCGTTTGGATTCACGGAAAAGCTCCCCAACTGCTGTTGCGAGACTGTAGTGATAGAGCGCGAAACCTGTGAACAGAAGCTTCTGTGTGTGTCTCCCCCACGACGACGTCCGCAGGCACAAATATATATATATCTATATATATACCGAAACTGTGGATTGCAAAGAACGGCTCGCTGTCCTTGGGAGCTTGCCCTGTCGGCCCTGCGAGGACTATCCGGTTTTTTCGATTTGGTGTCACCCGCCGTGTCGACGAGCATGTGAACGGTCCTCCGGATGCTTCGTCGACACTGTAGGGGCCGTGTGCCCTAAGACGGCGGCAGAAACGCAGGATGCTGCGCGGCGGTCTTGTATTTACTCACCGTCGCACGCAGCGCATATGTCGTGTGCTTCGTTCACCCCCTCTTGTAACTATGTTCCCCTCTTCCACTGGATCTTATTCTCTCTCAGGCGCTTCCGACCTAGACGCCTGGCCAAGTGCCCGTTGTCCTCTACGCATATCTCCTCGAGCATCGGCTTTTCCGCGTAGCTTTTCCCTGTCCCTGTGCGAACTTGCACGTTGCTTTGCTCACTGCTCAAAGGCGCTGAATTGCTTCCGACCAGCTTCACGGAACACTCTGTTGGCTCCCGCTCCCAGGAGTGTGCTTCTGCCTGTGTGTGCGCATATGACTGCTTTTTCTGTGTGACGTTCTCTGTCAGGATGAGCCTCCCGCTGAAGTAGGTTGGTTGAGAGCACGACGCCTGCAGCTAGTGGTGCAGCCGCACGCCTGTCAGGAAAACCGACACGGCTGGTCTCCCCTTTCGCTCTTTCCACGAAGACGAAAACGGATGTACTTTGGCCATCACCAATTCCTAGACAGCTACTCGGCAATTCCATGTTTTTCGGCGGTGTCCGGAGCGGGCCTTGCTCAAGGTTTGGTTCAATTTTCGTGACACACCCCCTTTTCGGAGTTTCCTCTTCGTCGACTCGGCGTTAGGTTCATCACGTTTTTTCCCGACTGCTTCATCCGCGCTTGTGCAGACGCCCGCCCGGGTGCCTGGGGTGGAGGTAAGTCTCGGTTCCTCCAACTGCTTCACTTGCGGGTTTTGGCCAAGGTGCGCAGTCACATCTCCTCCAAGCACTGACGGGCCGAAGCAAGCACCAGCGAATGGGGTAAAGACCCAGCGAGACCGGAGAGTTCGCCGGCTCGCGAGCAGGGTGCGAAAACGAGTCACGTTTTTGTCGAGTTCCTTGGAATCGATGGGAGCAGCAAGACACCTCTCGGGATACCAGGGCGGCACATGTGTGCGACCGTTCTATGCAGATACAGTGAAATGAGAGGCTCTCTGCGACGCCGCGTGTATTAACTTTCTATTAGATTTCCTTGTGAATCCGCGTCCGTTTTTGGCAGCGCGAGGAAAGACCAAGTGGAGGAACCCAAGATGCTGTGGATCGAACCCGCGCTTTCCGACAAACACACATGTCACAACGCTTTTTGGGATTTGCGTTATCCTTGCATCTTGCTTACAGAAAGACGTGTTGGTACGTTGTGGATCTTTTCTGGTTCTGTATAGGCCAGGTGATGGACATGACGATGCGTAATACAGAGCCGTCTGGAGAAAGAGCACACATTGCAGACTTCCTCTGAACTGTGATTCTGCCTCATCTGCAGGCGCTCCTCTCACTAGACTAGGATCTTTGCTCGCTCACATCCTTGCTTGAATCGTTCCAACTTTCTCCTCGGATGGGCGTCTAGATCCGTACTGTGTGCATTAGCGCTTGCGGTCTACGTGAGTTCTAGTGTTCCACGCTGTGCGGGGGAAATTGACGAATCGTTCGTTGCGTCTTTGCTCGCTGTGTGCTTGGCTAAAGAGGTGACGGGTCCTCTCCGAACAGCTTTCGTTCACGTGCTACCTCAAGGCTACCGACAAAGATGCGGTGGTGGTGGGCGCACATGCCGTGTGTATTTCTCCTTTCCAGCCTTTCTGGCCATGCCAGGTAACGCCTCCACTCGCTGTTACTTTTGGTTCTTTTGTATCACGCAGAGCTTGCGTACAATCGTAAGTGAAACAGCTGTTGGAGAACGGGTGGCCTCCCACACGAGACACGCCGAGGAAGAGCGAACTTCGTTCTGTTTCCTCACGGGGAGCGGATCTTGAGAGTGGCATGCTCTTCCTGAGTGTTTCCCAAGGAGCGCGAGACAACCAGCGCTGCTCGTGCGTTTCACCTCTAATACGAGTCCTTTCGGTTTTCCTTTATGCCTGTGGATAACTGTCTAACGAACCCTTAATGATCCGCGCGGTTTGCGTGTCCATCTTCTTAAGCATGCAAGCAGGCGGCATTCGTCGTGCCTATGCACGTATGTACCTCGTGCTATACGTATACATATATATCAATATACATATATATATATATATATGTTGATCTCTATGTATACATTCATTGGCATAACTGGATATGCGTCTCAAAGTTTTATAGTCTTGCGCGTGTACTACCGCAACAAGAGGTCTAAGAGTGAATGTGTGGTGCCTTCGAGTTTGCCTGTGAGTGTCGTCCTTTTTGTAAGTATTTGCTGGCGTACCACCACAGGCTGCAGATCTCGTGCACCTGAAACGCGCTTGGCAGTGTTTCAGAAGCCACAACAGCTGAGGGAGGGTTACCCGATTTTGCTCGAATTCTCGTGTTCTAGGATGGAGTTTGGTTCCGACGGAGAAATGGGTGGCAACCGAGCATGTGTGTCGGTGGCTGCGCATGTGGACGGCTAATGCCTTCGTCGAGGTGCGCGTCCCTGTCCGAGAAGCACATAAAAAAAACAGAAAAAAAACAGAATGATTCCATGTTTTATGTGGATCTGTTGCAAGGGCAGGCGGTGTTGTGAATGAGGCCCGACGAGCCTAGTGGACCCCCGTACTCTGTTCTTGTGTATGAACAGACTGTCGGCGCAGTGAGTTTGCTTGACCTCGTACAATCAGAGTAGAAGTACCTTTTGCCTCCCCACGGTCCACTCCCTGGAAGCTACACCATGAAACCGCCCCTGCATGTTGTAGCGCACCCTTGCCCGCGATAGGATGACTCGTTTGCAGAACGGCTGGGGCGCATCGGGTTTCACTCTTGTTGCAGGACACGCAGTAGACGCAAATGTGTGTGAACCGCCATACACGATGAGAAATCGAGGGAGAACGGGGAAATCGTACCAGACGTTTGTCCGGTCAACGACGTGAATTGTGGACCCGGTGTACATAGGGGCCGTCGAGATACGTGGATGCACAGCGTTCGCAGTGGCTGTCCCCGCAGACCGTGCTGTGAACACCTCGTCGGGTGCTCCAGGCAGGAATCTATTTATCTAGAACAGCTGTTCGACGAATAGACGCATGCACACGTTCTTTTTCCTCGCTTCCGTTCTCTATCGCCCCCGGGCGAACGGGAGTGTCGCTGACGTCTGCGGGGGTTTTAAGCGACTTTTTCGTGAGGTCTTTCGCGACAGTTGGGCTCCCTGTGTTTCGCTTCGTTTCTGTATGCCCCAGCCTGTAAGTGGAAAAGGAGCAGGTTCCTGCCGGACTCGCGGAAGCACAGGAACAAATTCGGACTGAAGCCCCTGATCTACGGTTTCACGCGCCAGGAAAAACGGCATCCCAGATAGGAAGGAGTGTAGCACACCCCTCGGCATGCTTGTGTAGCTACGCTTGGTTCTTGTGTAATACGGAGTGCAAGTCTGTCTGTGCAGTCCGTTAGCGATAACTGGTCTACGCGGATATCGGTGCACGTGTGTATGTTGCTTGGATTCACGCAACCGTAGACAGATGCTGGTGCACTGCTGTGACACGGCCTGAGATGCCCCTGTGCCGTGTCAGCCCGTGGGCACAGCGTACACGACGGATGGCGAGCACGCGTACGAAAGCAATCTCTGGACAATGCAACGAAATGCCTTGGAGAAAACATGGACTGGGCCCAAGAAAAAAGCGCCAATACCAACTCGGGGTCTCCTAAATAGGAAGCACACGGCAGATTTCTTCTCTCAACGGACACAAAGGTCGTGAGTTTCTTCTGGTCAGGGCTGGTGTCTTGACATAACCTTCGTCGAGATATTCTAACTCTTGGGATGTGCACGCTGTCGGTTTATCTGCGTTCTACAGGGAACGCCCCCGCGGGGGAGTCTCTCTTGTTCGTTTCTCGTGCGCAGCGCGCTCGAGTGCTGTGTAGCGATCCTCGGCAGAAAAACGAGTTGAGCTCTGCGACAGTTGTGTATACGCAAGTTCTACCTCGACAAGGAATGGTGAAGCTCGGGGTTTACGGGAAAATGTGATCACGAGCAACGCCAGTGGCAAGCGCAGGTTGTCAGCCGTCTTGTCTAGTTCGCCCTGCCACGTGCTTGTTAGCGGGAGAAAGACGAATGGAACATGCCTTGTCCCTGAACGATGTCTTCAACTCATACGCGTGAAAGGACACACGGGGAAGCGTTTCCGAAAAAAATTAAAGAAAGAATCTGCAGCCAAGTCCAAGATAGCCAGGCTTCATACTTGCAGTCGCACTGACAAATTTCCTGATTTCCCGTGTGTTATCTCATTTTCTCGTCTTGCAGGTAGTACGTCGGTTCACCTGCAACGACCGGAGTTTTCCGGGTTCCGAGCTCCTGGATGCAAGATCTGTTTTAGCCAGCAAGACATGCTTTATGCCCGAAGACAGTCCTTAAAGCAGATGGGCGTTCCAACGACAGGGGAGACGAGACGCATATGTATTGTGTATATATACACAGTGCATCTGCATCTGTACGATGTGTGTTTTTCTGTATATCTGTGTAAGAGTGGAGCTGGATTCGTGGTGCGGGGCAAACAAGAAAGGCGCCAGGGCTACGGCTGAGCAGCTGTTGAAACTTCATGGGATGAAGCTGACTGTTTTGGATAGCCAAGATCACCCGTAGCGGTCGGGAAACCTGAGGCTCTTTTCACACCCCCCAGATAGCAAAGGAACATGGCATGCACCCTTGGACGACGCGTGGCCGAAGTGGTTCCGCTACAAGTGCAACGATAATAAACGCTTTTTCTAGATCGTGGATCTGCCTGTCTTATGTTGGCTTGTAACAGGCGGCTGTCGTAAGCAATACGGTCACCATGCCTTGGTTAGGCTTTCCCCGCACCCAGTAATGCCTTTTAGAGATGCCGGGTGAAACGGCCGTTGACCCCGCGTTGTGCCCCACAGAACCTTCAGCCGAGGTCACTGACCGTGTAATCTTTGTCTATGTTTGGCGAACTCGTGCCAGGAGAGAAGCAGCGTTGTTGCAGAGCGATGCTGCCAGAGAGCTGAGGGAAAACTCAGAACACCGCATCTGAGGCTTTGGCAAAAACATTCATTCTTGGCGAAGGCACTGGCGGCAAAGCGAAGAGTACCCAGGAGCCTCCCAGAGGATGTGAAACGACTTTTGAGTGTTGCAGTTCCCTCTGCTTTCAACGGTCGGTTTTCCCCTTTGAAATGCACGCAACACGGATTGCGAAGCGCACATACAAAGTGTGCGTGCCGTGCGGCATGCTCATTTGGAGCCGTGGAAGAGACAGCAGACGTCTGGGCTCGTACACAGTATGGACCCGATCAGGCAAACCTGCGATACCAAGAGATCTTTCAGTGTAGCATATAGCAAAAGGCTAAACTTCGTCAGAGATCTAGCGACCGTTGGTGCCCAGCAATGAGGCACCTATGTTGCTCTTGCCTCAGTATCACTTTCCTCTGATGGCGCTCTCGTCATTTTTTCCGTTGTACCGTCAGGTGGGGGCGATGCTACTGGCGCGGCGCCGAGCACAGCGGACCTCCGACGGCCATCCGATTCAACCCCAGCCAGAAACGCCGCAAGCTCCCCAGCCTGATCCTTCTTCAGCGCCTCAGCCTGATCCTGCTGCCGTGTCCGAGCCGGCTTCTCAAGAACATGAACAGCCTGATCCTGGTGCCGCGTCCGATTCGGATTCTGAAGGGGATGAACAGTCTGATCTTGATACCGCGTCCGATTGTGATTCTCAAGTGGGTGAAAAGTCTGATCATGCTGGAGTGTCCGATTCGGATGTCGAAGAGTTCCACCAGCCGGCCGTCGATGCGGCAACGAAGGCGGTGTGCGAAGACCTCCTTCTTCCAGAGGGTCAGGACACTGAAGACCTCCTGCGCGTCACTCCGCTACAGTTCCCGCAAGACCCGGAAACTAAGGCAAAACTGTTACAGTTGGCTCGCCGTGTGCGGCCTTTGCAGTTACCTCGGAAAGGAGGTTTCTCTCTCCCCATTACGGCGAACATTGAAGAAGCTATGAGCCACGTGACTGATGGCCTCAACGTCGACGTTAGCTACGCAACTGCTTTCGCACAACCCCACTTTGAAAAAGTTATTGAAACATCTCCCCTACGACGTTTCGCTGAAGCATGCGAGAAGGGAGCCAGTACCCCCGCGGAGCGAGAGAGACAAGCCTTTTGGAGTAGGATGCTGAAACTGTACACCCTCCGTTCAACGGCAAGGAGCGAGCAACAGCAATTCGCCGATGTTGTAGGTGCGAAGTGGCTGGAGGAAAACGAAGCAGTTTATTCAAGTTTTTACCTTCGGATGTCGATTGCCACGATGGAGCTGCAGCGATTATACTTTGTGAGGTACATTGCGGCTGCACTCGACAACGGGTGGACTCTTCTGGATACGGACGGCAAGCCTATGCCAGCGGAAGTGACGCAGACCTACTTCATCCATTTGGAAAGACACATCCAGGTCAACCGTGCGCGGCTGAAGCTGTTCTTGTGGAAATTGGCAAACAGGGAAGACGAGCTCAGTCTGGAAGAGAAACAGACGGCGGATCGTATCATATCAGACAACGACCTAACGCAAACCCCCAGCGGGAGGCCTCTTCCCCCCTTCGAAGCCAGGATGTTTACCCTTGGGTGGGCTCCTCGCAGGGGCTAAATCGAGTAGCTCTACCGTTAGTGCGTGCACCTGGGACTTTGTCTCTCTTTTCAGTCCGACAACCGGCCTTCATCGTCGGAGACTCAAATGCGACCGACGTGTTCCACCGCAGCGTCGTAGCACGGTGCCGTCCACCCTGGAGGGTCACCAGGGGCTGGCAACGTTCACGACTGCCCACGAGTGTGAAACTGTAAAATCTTTTCAAACGTGTCGCGGGGTGACGGCCTCTGTAATGCGCAAGGCATTTCGTCTGCTCTCCGGCCGAAGGCAAGAGGTGAGGGTTGTTCAACAATCTGGAGTCGTGGTCTCCACCTGGGATACTGGGGGCCCGCAGGACACGCGAGGGATTCCGCTTTTAGTACACGGCGTAAGGGGTATAGACGCGGGTCAATGCTGCGTGGGATTGTGTGTGTTTCTTGTGAGTTGTTTGCTTATACAGTGAACGATGCTTTTATGTTTGTGCCCAGCATGACTATGATGTCCCGATGCAGGATGCTGGTCCTCAGAATTGTACCATAGATTATGTGTGCCATAATGTGTGTTTGTCGACTGCTGTAACATGTGTGCGTTGGATTAACATTACGCGCGGCCACTGAAGGAACCCTTGGGACGCATCGGTTTCTTGGCACAGTGAATAAGCACCAGTCGTACTGGGCTTTCCTTGAATGTCAGATTCGTAGCTGCGTTCAGACTCGGAAGAACGCACTTTCTCGCGGGATTGCTACTCCTCCTTCCTCGCTCCCGGTGCCGTCCGTGTACGACGGGATCCCCTTACTGAGAAAACGCACATCCGGGGTTGCCGTTGTCGTAACTGAAGCGGAACGCTGCTTCACAAGAAGTTGCCTTTCAGTCGCATTGCTGTCAGGAAAAAAACCATCGCTCAGTGGCGGCCACCAGGTTCTGCACAACTGCCGAAGGCAACCTTCCATTCGAATACAATTGCCACGATTTCGCCACCCTACCGGCTGCATCGGCCTCCACAGTCGGTCGCACATCAATCACTGTTTCTTGTATTGAGCCGAGAGAATTCAAGCAATGGCTGCTGCACTTCTTGGAGTGTGCGGCGAAATGTGGAGAGCAAGCCTGTCAGCATGGAAATGTCATCATACAGACGCGGGAAAGTGATTGGGGACGACACTGCCAAACATATCACTCCCTTCGCGTGAATGCTTTCCAATCATCCTCCATTTTATAATGATTTCAAAGGCAGCCGATTCTTACTGTCGTTTAGTCTGGAATGTTAGGCTGCTGGGCTCGAGAGCGAGCGATGTTACAGGCAGAAGCGACAGCAACCCGTGACCTCCCACCGCATTTCACTGTTCAGAACTCAACTTTGTTCGCTTGCTACGGTACAGCTGATTTGTTACATAGTGCGCCTTTTTCTGTAGCTCACTCTGTCTTACACAACCAATCTGTACTTTTGCTGGGCCTCGTCCTGATTGGGAACGAACGGCCGGATCGCATGGAAATGTACACTTTCAGACTCGGGGAGTGCTGTCACCTGGGACTGATTCACTTTCCGAGCAACAGAAAGTACATCATGTAGAAAGCGCTGCGCCCAGACTCTGTCCGAAATCAATTTACAACACGGAATGCATTTCAGCGTGACCCTCGTTGCCACTTGAGGAACGACGTCACATTGTCAACGCCTGCAGATTCATCATTGGAACCCATGGCCGTAAGAAAGGCATTTCCTTCCTAATCGATTTCCTACTACGCGTCAGTGTCGGTGTTGTAAAAGGAAGTCGCCTTGCAGAGTTGTTGTCGATTTTTTTTTCAGCGCGGTCTTGTTGTGTGGCGCGATCTCCGATCCTGCTCCATAAACGTAGGACGATGTAGCGCATGCACGCTGACAAGAAAGCAGAACCCCGACCTAAAGAACATGCTCTGTCTTCCGAATGCTTCGATTGCCGCTGTAGCAGTGCCGTGCTTTCTTGCTAGTTTTTTTGTAACATTCGAAGTCTCCTTTTATTCTGTCGTGTCACCGTTACCATGATCCTGTGACCTTGCTTTGCTCTCTCCCGTTCCGCCTTGGCGACGTGACCTCGGAAGGCGACACTTCCCTCGGCACGTCAAGACCCGTTTGGCTGCATTGGCGCGCTTCTCGTCTAAATGCGTCGTCCGACCTTCTCAGTCGTTTGGCGAACATCCAAGCTGGTTTTCGCTTGTTTCCAGTTGGGGCAACACTGCGGTGGAAAACGGAGCAGGGCTCGTCTTGCAACCAAACACTATGACTCGAGCTTGTTCTTCGCGGGGCTGTTCTCCAACAAAATTCATGGTGTCTTCCGTGTAGGTTCCAGCGGAGAGCATATGTAGTTTTTTCTGGTGGGCTGTTGTCGCCTACTTTGCTTCTTTGCCTTTTGCTTCACTTGTTCTTTTAGTCTGTCACTCATCTGACCGTGTCTCGCGTGTCGCTCTTTCACCCCTCTACGTTCCATGCGTCGCCGTGAATCTCTTCTTCACCCATCGCGGTTATATTGCCTTCTCACACGTCCGTTCCTTAGCGGTCCGTACATCGGGCTTCTGCCGTAGTTTCCCCTTCTTGTGCGGATATTTGCATCTAAGCCATCCGTTTCCGCCCCCCTCTGGCTCTCGTTGCGTTCTGTCTTCGCGGCCTGCGCCTTGGAGCACACTTGGCATCGTTTCTGTCCTCGTCTCTTTTTTGCTCTCTCTCTCCTCTGTATCTGCATTGGTACCCCGTTTCTGCAGCTGCTTCTTTCGCCCTTGTGTTTTCTCCCACCATGTCTTCTATCCGCGAACGCCAGGCAGAGCAGACTTCTCTGTTAGGCCGCTCTCGCGCCGAGCGTCTGCTCGATGGCATTTACCAAAGACAGAAGAAATATCTTCTGCAACAACGACGCCGAGCTGCAGCGGAGGCTGCCTCTCGCATCGTGCTTCCCGACGAAAAACGGCGCCGGTTGGTTCTGCCGGAAACCCCTTCTCCCTCGACCGATGCAGCTTCTGCCCAGAAGGGAAAGGCGAAGCTGAGGGCGCGCGCGTCTCAACACGACGCAGCCACTCCGTCGGCATCCGGGCCAAAGAGTGTGGAAGATGCCGTCGCCACGCTTCAGCGCCACATGTGGAAGCGCGCCAAGTTCCCCAAGGCCGTTAAACTCCTCCAGCAGCTCTGGCAGTCGCACTTTTCTTCGTCGACGAAACGCTGCTTGTTTGCAGGGTTCCTGACGGCTGCGTCGACCGAGACCTGCGTGAACGCGTCCGAAGGCAGGACAGAAATCCAGACCTTCTTCCGGGAAACCATCGAGCCTCTGCTCCAGAGCGAGCGGCGGAAACGCCAAGACCTGGCGCTTCATCTGGATCGCGTTCGCGCCGCGAGAACCAAGGCTCGGCAAGCAGTGCTGCAGGCGCAGCTCGCGACTGTGGTCATGCCGCGAGACAGCGCAGGCGGCAAACGGCACCACAACGGAAGCAGAGAAGACAGGGATTCGGGGAAACAGGCGACGGTGGCTGCCGTTGCCCAGGCGGCGGCGGCGCTCGTGGTCGGGCTGGAGGACGCCAAGCGGCGGCTCGAGGGACAGAAGGCCCAGGCACCTGGCGGGGACCCGCGAGACGGTGTGGGGTCTACGCAGGGCGACCGAGGGGACGCCGTCAAGGCGGAAGCTCAAGACGAGGTGGAGTTGTCGGATGAAGAGAAAGAACTCCTCGAAATCCTGCAGCTCAGATGCAAAACTCATCTTCTCCTCTTCACCGATGACCCCTTCCAGTTCAACCAGCAAGTTGCAGAACTTCGGCGGACAGTCGACGCCATCGCGGAATCTGTTGAGGCGGCAGCGGCGGAAGGAGAAGAACCAGAGGAAGACGAGGAGGGAACGGACGACCCGGCTCCCGAAGCTGGCAGGCAGAACTCCCCGGTAGGCGCTGACTCCGCGCCCCTCCCAGGAGGCCCCGGAGCGAAGTTTGTGGAAGCGAGCGCATCTTTGCCAGGAGATTCGACCGTTTCCTCGTCGCCTGTCTCTCCGGCGAAGGCCACCGATAGCTCCCACTCTGGTCTGAGGGAAGAAGAAGAGAGACGGGGTAAGGAAGCATGCCAGGCACTCGCGTCTGGGGCGACAGGCAGCCATACAGAAGTCTCCTCGCCGAAAAGTTCTGCGACACCAGGACAGGCACGGGAAACAGGAGACGACCAACCAGACAATCGTGCTGAGCAACAGCGGATGCCTGCCTCCAGTTCCGAACAAGAGGAAGAGAAGGGAGAGAACGAAATGCCTACTCCGAGCGACCCAGAAACCCCAGATTGTGCGGGCGAGGACCCGGACAGCGAAGACCTCGATGAGGAAATGTTTGAGTCGCCGGAGGTCAAATGGCCTCTACCACTCAAGTAAGCAGCGCAGGGACAATGGGGCGAACGCCTGAATCCTCAGTCACCTCTGCGGTCGTCGGTTCTTGGCTTCCGACGAACGGTGGCCTTTCCCCTTGCCAGTCCCTTTCGTGAAGACCATCTGTGGGCGATCCGAGCGGTCGGCAACCGGTGCTGTCACGGGTGACGCAGGCGATACAATTTGCTGGCCGCACATCTGAGGTTCCTCGTGATCCCGGGAAATTCTCCTTCTCGGTTCACTGAAGCTTTGCCTGGAAGGACACTGGTCAACCAGCTACACGTCTGCCTTTGCATTTGTCTGTACACGCATTGGGCTCCAAGGCGAAACAGAGTGCACACAGCGGTAAATTTGCGCACATTTGCACAGATAGATATGTTGAATCCGTGCGTGTGTGGGGACTACGCAGGTGCGTTTGTGCATTCACAAAACTGACCGCCAGATTCGCGATCCCGCGAAAGCGAGGAAGCTTGCGTATGCGCGGGAGACATGCACTGCTGTTCTTGTTCGTGCTGGGGTGTCCAGGAAATCCGAGCTGCTGAATCTGATGAGATGCTTCTTCATCGACTGTCTTGCGACCGTCTTCACCTACCGAAACGTAAGTCCCTTCTCCCCCTTTCGTCTCTGACGTCTGAGCTCCCCCGTCTCTTTCTTCTGCTTAGCATCTTGGATTCGGCCCGCCGCCAGTTCCCGTGCCCATCTCCCCGGTGTGGTGCCGTGTTCTTTCGTTTTCCTCTCCCCTGTCAGTCCAACCAGTCTCCACGTTCAAAGTCGGTTTGGACGGACCTCAGCGATCAAGCTCCCACCGTTTCTTTCTCTGGTGAAACTTCTTTCCGAGTAGACGACAAACCGGGGACAACGCGAGGGAAGACAGGGAAACGAGACCGTGCACCGACGCCACAAGGATCGCGGCTGGTGCTGTCATTCTCTGTTTTGTACGAGCCTCAAGTCCTGAAGAGTTTCCTGGAAGCTCCTCTAAAGGCCCCTCACTCGTCTGTTGTTCGCACCTCTTTTTGTCCCGCGTCGCCTGCCATATGCTGTTTGCCCTTAGCTTTCGTGGGCGCGCGCATCCATCGAGCAGCTCTTCCAGCACGTCTATCTCCACCGGTGAGTTCGCGAACCGAGTAACTGGGGACGGATTCTCTGTCACCTTAGCAATGCTGGTGCGAGGCAGCAAGCTCTGGGCGGTGTGCCGACCTTGTCTCTGTTGCGAGTCGGATGTCGCGTGCTGCTCGGCTGGTTTACCGTGGTCAGGGGAAGCGCAGCGTCAATGATACGAACGCTTTCGCGTGTTTTTTGAGGAGGCCGTCAGCCGGACACTGTTACTTGTGTTTCTCGTCCTCTCTCATTTTCGCTTTGCTTGGCAGTGTAACGACTCACGGAGTGGCAACGAAGCTCTGTCAACGACTGCGTGGCGCAGGTCGTCGCGGACGTGTTCTCTGTCTGTTCATCAGTGTACGGGAAAAGGGAGGGAAAGCAGAGACGGCGACTTCTTTAGTTTGCTCTTCACCACGTATTTCGCGGCCGCGGGCGGCCTACACCGGCCATGCATCCAGTCCCGCACGTGCCGGCTCGGCACTTCGTTGATAAGTGTAAGGTTTACTTGTCGAGATGATCGTTGAACTCTCGGAGGGGCGAGACATAAAGGGAAAAAGTGATCCTCCCGTTGTGAGTTCTTGTTCTCTCTGCGTGCAGGTCGATATTTACTGAGAGCGATCAGGGACAGATTAGCCTCTGGCAAGCGCAGCTCAAGGTGGCCCACAAAACCGCGACCAGTACGTCGTGTTTCGCCTGGTTTGTGCTGTTTACTTCTCAGCTTCTCACTAACTCAAGAAGCGAAGCGGGGAGTGTGTTTCTCGTGCAACGCATTCACCTCTCGTAGTTGGCAAACGTTTCCTCGTCACTTCCCTTGATTATGCCTTTCCTGGCACTTCCGTGAACGGATAAATATACAGATATAATAACGTTCACCTACGCAGATCCATTCGCTTCCCCACATGCCTTGTGTAGGTGTGTGTGGCCGTTTTTGGGTGCCGCTTCGGGCAATTACGAGGCGTGTTTCGCCACTCTGAATTTCGGTTAGACAGGAGAGGAGAGGGTAGGTCTTGCTTTTCGTTCGTTGCTTCTCTGTTATTGCCTGTTTCCGAAGCGTCTCTGTTTTTTTTCGGTTTTTCCCTCATGGGCGCAGATATCACGGCGCTGGGCATTGGCGAAGCAGCACATCCTGTTCAAGACGGACGCGACGAGAGAATCTCAACTGTCCACGGTAAACTCTGCGTGTTTTGTTCTTGATTGTCCGCCTTCTCTTCTTTTTTGTTTCCCCGGCGCATACCATGGGAACGACGGCAATGGTCGTTTCTCGCGGGGTCGTTTCAAACGGTTTTTGTGTGTGTTATCTCCACAGTAACACCCCGGCGCGACGCCCCACAACCCTGTTGCCGATGGGACACAAGGATCTACGCAGCGTATGCATAAATATACATATATATATATATATATCGGTTCAGCATATAATTACATCTATGCTCCGCACGGACTCATGCATATCTATCTAAATATATTCATATGGATGCATTGAGGGATTGCAAACGTATATGGTTACACATGTGTCTACTGCGTTGTCGGAGGTCTCCGGTTGGCGGGTCACACAGTGCCGGTGGATCCGTGTGGGCGTTCGGTTCGGCGGGAGTTTCCATCTGTGCACAAGAAAGTCTTTGCCGTAGTTATCTCGCCGCGGGAATGTCACCACGAAACCTTTTCGACCGCCCTTGGGTCCCGACGCGACCAAACGCAGTGCATGCAGTTTCCGTCTGTCCCCTGCGTTTTGCGATGCTTCAGGCTCTATCGTTTGGAGTGCGAAGCAGATGGGGTGCTAAGCGGAAGGGCGGCCAACCGAACATCTCCGTTTTCTCTCATCGGTTTCCACTGGAATCTCCTGGCTTCCGGGCTGCGGTGAGCGTGCACCGTGGACACGTGCTGTCTCTCGCGTCGCTCCCACGTTTCGCGTTTGCAGCGAGGTTAATTCGGGTCCAGTAAAGAGGATGTGTGTGCTGCTAATGCACGCACACTTGTCTTCTAAACATAACACACGATGTGGAGGCAACGCGTTTCCTCCCTTCGGCTGTCTCCCTGCCGTCGCGCCAACCCTGGCCACGCGTTCCGCTCTCCCACTGTACACCCGTATGTATCTGCACATAAACAAATACATATATGCTTGTGGATCTGTTGGTGTGTTTGTCGAAACCTGAGGGATGAAGATGCTTGCCTTTTATAAAATTGATTTCTGCCGGAGGATGCCCTGTACCGCTTTTAGGCGCCATTGGGGATCCAGGCTCCCGAGGGAAGAAAAAGGGAGAGGGAGAACACCACTCTAAGCCGCACTGATGACGCTTGCGAGGGGGGAGACTAGATCGCGCGCGGTATGAGATGGGCGTGGCACGGCTGGAGTCACAGAAGACCGCATGCGATCAGAGCTGCCGACGAGGATGACGGATTCGAACAAGAAATGAAGCAGCAGGGAGTGTCCTTGGCTAGGCCACTTTTGTGTGTCGCGTTGCGTCGCCTCGTTGCCGGCGCAGTCGTGAGGCTCTGTGGAGTGAATTCAGACTTGTGGTGCGTCGCCACCTTTTTTCTCCTGTCTGTTGTCTTCCCCTCACGAACTCTGTTAGCGTCCGTTTTTCGATTCTGTTAGCGTCAGCTCCTGCTGTTGCTATCATCTGTCGACTAGTGGGAGTATCCCAACCAGCGTGTTTGAACGCTTCTTTTGTCTCTTTCTCTCCGGTAGTTGCATCTGGTTGTATGGCGTTCGGACGCCTTTCTCTCTCGCTCAGACGGCAGAACCTACGCAGGTGTCTCTTCACTGTATCGTTTCCGTTCCTCCCTGGCTCGCCTGGCCACGAGGCAGCCTTGCGCGGCAAACCAGTCCTTGTTTGCGTGTCTTCCAAGCAGAGGATAAAATGTGAAAGTTCTGTGGAAGGTAGCGGAGAAAGCCAGTGAACGCGTGCGAGGGGTTGCGTGGCTGTGTCACTTAGTTTGTTGTCATTATCATGCGTCGACGAGTCGGTACGACCTCTTCCGCGGTCCGTCGCACCCCGAAAATAGACAGAGACCGTGCAAGGTCGATCTTCGTGAGAGGGGTTAACAGTTGTCCAAAAACTGGACGCCATAGCTAATGGGTTTGTCGAGGCCATTGGGAGCCGCCAAGGTCTCGTCAGGAAGCCCCGAGTTATCTTCCTCGCATGCCTTCCTGTCCGCTCTCACGGCCCGACTCGACTCGCCAGCATTAGGGCGACACCCTGCAGATGCAGTACCACCGTTGTCGGCCTAGAGTCAGTGCGTCAGCCGTAGCGACTCCAAGAATCGTGTACCAGCCTCTCGCAGGGAGAACAAATCCTTTCTGTGTGCGCATTCTGCCGCAGCCGAAACCAGAATTAAACCCACCACGAAGCGTCGAAGTGCCAGGGCACATTCTCAGATGCCACGTGGCGTTCGGTTTAGGTGTCCCGTCACCAAGAACAGCACTGCCGCAGTCGTCTCGCGCTCCTCTGAAACGGAATGCCGTCTAGCCCGTATGTGCGGCTGCAGCGTTGATACGACAATTCACCCCCCAGCTTCCGTTGTCCTTGGTTGCCCGCCACACTGTCGAAGTCGGTCGGCCCACGTTCACGCTGTGGGGACCGCGTCTGGTGTCGAGCCTCCATGGTTTCGTTTCTGGCCTCTGCATGCGGGATGCGTGTCAGAGCCTGCCACCAGGTCTGTTGCGGGGGGGGTGCGACAGACGCCGCTGCGCCACGGAGCCTGCGGCTCGGCCCCCTAGAAAGGCCGGAGACGGTTCCTTCTCTGTATTCTATCCTTTCACTTCTGCGTTGTGTGCTGAGACGCCACGCCTGCCTGTCGGGAGGCAGAGATCTAAACGACTGCTCTTCGACTGCAGTTAACGAGTCTTTCTGTCGAGAAGCAACCTTCGAGAAGGCACAAAAAGAACCGGAAGAAAGTCCACCGTCACTGAGGAGAGAAGGGTGCATCTGGAACTGGACTCGTGTCCTGTTTCCACGGTGTCAGGACGATGGCGCTGCCTACCTACACCGAACACCAGGAATGCCACACTTCCTAGCGATGTGTTCGAGGTCAAACAGACCTTGAACTGCCTCGCTCAACTGACGCACAAGCGAGTCAATGTTACGTAACTCGGTGAATTCGGGACCGCCAGGAGTGGAGTTCGCCCCCAACACAGACACGAGCCGTCTGACCACACACAAAACGTTATCGCGAGTTTTACGGTATGCAGCCAAACCAAGCTCTCGGCGAGAACTTTCCGAGAGCTCCTCCTCCTTCTCACTCGCGTCAGGCGCCACGAAGGGCGAATCTGCGGGGAAGGTCCCGAGCTCGACCCGGACCAGCGCGGCTAACGCTTGGACTGTCAGGAGACCTTGAAGTGGATACCCTCCATCGCGCCCTGTGCTTTTGTTCGGGTTGACACCAGACGTGTTTGAGCAGAGCAGCGCGGCGCTCTCAGGGAAGAACAGGAATCCATGAGAGAGGCGCGCCCGAAGGAAGGATCGATAACAAGTCAACAGCTCGTCCCTCGCTTCTGGAGGAAATCCACCTGGCCTCATCAGCCACCAACTTGCCTCACGAAGGCCCCAGAGCCCGCTGCCGTGGGGCGTTATGACCCCCCACGACGGATGGCTTCCCCTGAGCGTTTTCCTCACGTCGCCCGCGTTTGGCTCGGCCGATGATGCTTCTCTGAGTTTCGGGTTCCCCCCCTCGTCTGCCTGAGCCTCCATTTGATTTCCCGCCTTCTCGCCTTCGTACGGCCTCCTTCCGGCCCCACAAGCGTCTTCTCCGTCTTCTTCCGTTCCGTCACCGACTGTATCGGCTGCTCCCCCAAGCGAGAGAAAGAACGTGCGATCTGCGAGAGTGAGGATGCCGCCTTCAGAGAGGGTCAGGCGTCGACACTCAACAGGGAACGCAGGCGAGAAAGCGAGAAGCCACAGAAGAAGGAAGAGAACAGGGTCAGAAGTCTCTTCGCTTGTTTGGGCCCTGAGGACAAGCCGGGCGGCTCGCGTGAGCAAAACATCGTGAGCTTTTGCGCAGCAGAGAGGAAACGCAGTCGGAGGTGAAGCGCGAGACGCGGCACTCATCTTGTCAGAGGCATTAGGGGCGGCAGATGATCTACGCTTGGACTGCGGACACAGCAGGTCGACACCTGAATACCGGCCTTCCTCTCCATCGTGCTCTTCTCCACACCTCTCAAAGTCTCGTTCCAGTCCGCTGGTCTCCCCACACTTCTTCGTTCGTAGTGCAAGCACAACAGCGTTGTCTATACATGCCTCCGCCTCTTCCAGGCTCCTCGCCGAGACAGCTTTCCAGATCGTCATGAACGCGTCGCTGAAAGAAAGAGATGACTGGCCTTCACCCCGCATTCCTGGCCGGTCTAGCGTTTGCGGCGACGCTGACGGATCGCATGTCGTGCCATCTACACTGCTTTCCTTCTGCGCCTTGCTCTCTGCAGCCTCCGTTCCTTTGCCTTGGTCTGTTCCTGGGACCACTGCATGGGAAAGCGGATCGGCTTCAAGCAAATGGCCATACATCGAGGCCTTCCCAAGAGGCTGCAAAACCCATGCGTCAAGTAACCACCAGAGATCTTCCAACTGCTGTTGCGGGCGCTCTCCCTGGGGATTTGGATCCACGGAGTGGCAGCACCGCGAAGAAGCACGTACCCGGCAGAGACCAGCCACGCCGTTTGCAATACTCGGTTCTGTGTAGAAGAGAAGAAGGCCCGAGAGGAGAAGGCAAGGAGGGAAATAGTGTCCTAGATCCTCGACAAGGTGCGGCGCGGCACGCAGAAGGAAGACGAGTGGAAACGCCCTGTCGTAGCCTCGGTCTGCTGCGTCCTTCCCGTCCTGTCCCACACTTTTTGTGTCAGGCATGCCAGACCCAGGTACCCCAGAACAAGAGGAAGAAGAGGTATGGAGACCTAGCGAGCCCCACAAGCTCCCCCCGACGAGCGCGTCAAGCGGAGACACAAATAGAGGAACGCACGGCAGTTCCCCGTGAAGGGTCTCGCGTGAGGCCTTATCTTCACTGCTTCCCTCACGCTGTGTTGCATCTACACTTCGCTCCTCCGTGTGCTCGTACGCCGCCTCATCCTCTCCAACGTTGGCAGAGACGCTGCTGCAGGAGCTGCACAGGTCATCGAGGGACTGAAGGAGACACAGAGGCGCCGGGCAAAGGCTCTCCTGACGTCTCGCCACTGCTCCGCCCTCGCATTCTGCCTCGGCTGCTTCGTCCTCTTGTCTGGCGTCGACTTCTGTGATGACAGCTGAGAGTGCGCGATAAACGGTCGCGAACGAGACACCGTTGTGGCGCGAATTTTCCTTCTTGCAGGAGACGGGTCCCGGGAATCTCTGACGAGCGACTCCGTGCGGGGAGGTGCCTCCGGAAGGAGGGAAACAAAGGACGAACCATTCGGCGGCTGCAGCTATCCACTTCTGCCTCCATTCGTCCTGGTCGCCCTTCCAGAGAAGCTGTCCTCTTTCAGCTTTTCCGTTTCCGCCTTCTTCGCCCTCGCTTTGACCTGCGCTGTTGGGCGTCTTCCTTCCCACGCTGCGTGGCAGATAGAGCTCAGAGGGCATGCAGGTCTGGAGTCTTTCCGAAGTCCCGGTTGCGAAAACGGTATTCGAATATAGAGAGACAGTACACTTGAGAAACGTGTGAGAGGTCGTCGCTGCGCTAAACGCCGCCAAGAGACACTCTTGTTCTTCGCGTGCAGTCCAGAGGGTTGCCCCGTAGCCCGCCTCGCTGGCGTCTTCTTGTCCTTCCTCTTCCTTCGCGAGCGCAGAGGCTGTGACGGTGCAGAGGCGCCGCAGGCCGAGGAGCGCGAGCATGAGACGTGCCAGAATATCGAAGAGGAGCAGGGGCCCGGAGCACGCACTCGCTTCATGAGAGCGCAGAGGAGGAGCCGAAGAAGGTGAGACGCCGGATGAAGCTGAAGCGGATCCAGACGCAGAGGCAATCCCTCGACTTTCGGACTTCTCAGCTTTCTTACCGCGAAAGGCCAAAATCGAGCCGCAGGCATCCAGGCGCCGCCGGCGCCCCACCAGAGGCTCTGGCCACCGCAGGTGCTGGAACAGAGCGAGCAGGAAAGCGTTCAAACTGCGACACAGCGATGTGGCGGAAATGCCGAGAGCGCGAAGCAGCCTCGGCGGAAAGACATCTTCAAAGACACGTTCGGTCGCACCGTCCGGACCTTGCGAAGCAGCGCGTGGAGCGGCAGCCAAAGTAGACGCGCGGCGCACGAGGTAGATGGCCATGGAAAGGAATTCCGAGACAGTGACGAGGAAGCGTGCCTCCGTTAAGATCCTCTCAATGTCATGAGGCAGAGCGTTCCGGCGATTCGCTTCGAGGTTCTTGCGACCGTGGTCAAACAGACACGCATGATCACTGCATTCTCCTCGGAAAGCGGTCGGCTTGCAGGAAGGCCTTGAACAAGACGCCGTCTTGTCACACGAAAACGGCGACGATGAAAGCGAAACCGTCTCCTCAGTGGCTCCACTCTCCGCCTGCTCTTCGCCGAAGCCTTGTTCCCGGGTCAGCGAGCCAGCGGCGTTGCACCGGTGGCCAGCAACGAATGAACTTTCCCTCTCCAAAGGAAGCGAAGCAAAATTCTCACTGGTGGCGGGAATGCCGCCTCGCCAGCACTGCGACGCCCGGCGCCGCGCCACAGCGCTGTCGGCTGTCTCATTCTCGTCCCCAAGAGTCTCCGTATGTTTGGTCCCCGTCTCTTTTCCAGCGCTCCTCACATCCGCGCCGTGTCTCTGACAACAACATCGGATTCCTGACGCCCAACCAGTTTCCACGGCGTACGCGGTGAAGCTGGCTGCAAGGCCGGCTCGGTCGCCGTTCCAGTTTAGCTTCACAGCCATTTGCTTCATAACTTGAATACAGGGGACGCCAGGCGAGGGAAACGCTGTGCTCTGGGAGTTCCACGTGTCTTCGCGTTCACGCTTCGGTGAGAATATTGAACCCAAAGACGAAGACTCTTCACGAGTCTCACAAAGGAGTGCGTCCAAAATGGGACGGGACGAACGCAGCCATCGGAAGAAAAGGAGCTCCTCGTCTCTGGTCCACGCCACCCTCGCTGTCTGGTTTCTGCTCTTCCCTTCACTCTCTTCCCGGCAGCTCTTGGCATCTTGCTTTCCGTCGCCCGCCAGCGCCTGCTTCTCGGACGCGCTCGCCGAGCTGAAGCTCGCTTTCGACCCGTTATCCGACAGTGATGGTTCTCCATCCTCGCCCTTCTTCGTGCTGCTGTTCATTGGCGACAGACTCCCGACGTTCCCGTAGGTGGCCCCGGCGGAAACAGAAGCCGGCAAACCGGCTGGTCCGTCGCGTTTGTTTGTCTTTGCTTTTGTGCGGGTTTTTTCTGCCCGCGCAGGGGCTGCGCAGCGGCCGCTAAGGCTGGTCTTGCTTCGAGGAGCCGGAAGAAGCGACCGAAGAACCTGCGACGCGCCGGCGGAAGCGAGCTGAAGCGCAGTCTGGACGACGCGGAAAGCAGCGCGCGAAGGGAGCGACGAGGCGTGAGGCTTCAACTGCCAAAAGAGGCGAAGAAGCACGGGAACGGGGCCTAGAAGCGATGCACCCTGATAGAATCGCAATGGACACACGTGGACGGAGAAAGGTGGCGGCGCTTTGAGAGCGGCCGGGGCAACGAAGCAGCAAACGCCACTAGCACTTTGGTGACTCAGACGTTGACAACCAAAAGGAAGCAACCGACGGACAAGTGCACAGAAACGCAAGGAAACCTACGAAAAGAGCTGAGGACCAGCAAAGAAGCACACACGTCTTACGGGACGTCACGACACTCTCTACGAGCACCACAGGGGGGTGGAAGGAACGACAAACAGCAAGGAACAAGACGAGCGCGTCGAGACACCCAAGACACTGGAATCTAACGGAAACCGAAAGACGCCGTAGAATCATGACGTGCGTCGAACATCAGACGCCCGCGTTGCTGAACACCAGCACAGAACGTCAATCCACCTCAGTTGTCTACGCTCTTCCTTGTCATCACGCGAGTTTTTCTTCGCAGAGGGAAGATGCCCTCACCTCCATGCCAGAGAGGGGAAGCCGTTCCCGTTCGTCGCGCCTGTCGCGCCTCCGTTTCTCCAGACTGAGAGCTGCCCAGAGGAACACTTCTCTCGCGACACTACCATGGAACGTCCAGATCGTCTCCGCCTGCAGGTCGAGGGAGGCCACCTGCTGCGACAGTTTGCGCGCGGACCCGCCCAGACCAGGAGGCAAGGAAGGAGGGAGCGAACAAGCCAGCGGAGAGGCGGCTGTCGGTGGAAGCAACTCGCACGTGGTTCCGGGTCCTTGTTCTTGGGGTGGAAGCGACGACGCGGTCGTTTCCAAGAGAAGACGTAGGAGGAGTGCCTCGCCATAGACCTGTTGTAGGACAGTTGCGAACTGGTGTGCATACGTGGAAAGAACCGGAAAGAACACGGCGAATTCGTCAGGTTTCCCAGACCGAGAAACGGCGACGCGCATGACACGAAGCGCTTCCGCTGCCGCCAGAAGCTGCTGGACCTCAGTCCGAAATGTTTCTGAGCCGCCCCAGGCTTCCGCTACCGGTGTGCGGACAGCCGACAAGCTTCCAGAGCGATCGACAGACGCGAGGTGAGTCGGACGCGCTTCGGAAGAAGGACCATCAGTTAAACGTGTCCCCTGCGCGGCGTCATCGTGGAGTCGAGTTAACTCTGGTTCGGCCAGTTGTTCTCCCTGTTCGTTGTGAGTCCGCTCGCGCTTTCCATCTAGTCGTGGGACGACAGATGCGCCCTCCATGATGCTCTGGTTGATCAACGCCCAAACTGTGGAAGACGCCTCCCCCCATAGAGCTTCTCCTGCGTCGACGTCCCCATCGCTTGCGGGCAGTTGAACGTTTCCCCACCGAGCGACACACCGAAGCAAGCGAAGGAGGTCAAGGAGTACCCTGCGTTCTGCCACAGATAGCGGCGTCCCACAGCGCTCCACCAGGGCTGTAGCTTCGGCCTTTTTCGTGGACAGCATGTGCCCATACACCTCACCAGGAGTCAGGTGTTGAGGTCTGTTGGCCGCCGAAGCGTCGCAGCCTTTCGAGGTCGAAGCCCGAGCGGCGCCCTGGCGCTGGATACGAAGCCCGCGGGCACTCGAGCCGACAATGAGGCTCTGCGCCAGGTGCTGAAGGCGCTGCAAAAGCGCAGGATGACGGACGATCTGCTCGGCTGCCGAGGGGCCGAGGAGCGAACAAGCGAGCAGCAGACGGAGACAGCTGCGCTCGATTTCCTCGTCTCCCTCGTAGGTGGAGAAAAAGAGAGACAGGCGATCTAAAAGAGGACTGTACGTGAGGAGAGAAGAGATCGGATGGCGGAAGAAGAGCTCAGCGATCGAGACGTCTTCCTCGTCCTCGGAGGTGGGGTTCTCCTCAGCAGAGTCCCCATCTGGAGCCGAGAACTGAACCCGTCGGGGTCGCGGGTCCTGTGGCTCCTCGGTCTCGTGACAGCTCATCCTGCGTTGGTGCGCTCGTACGCGCAGGCACAGAGCTTGCCAGAACGTGCATGCGCCCCCGCACCCCGTCTTCTCTTCTTCTCCGCCACCGGGCCCGGCGAACGTCAACAGAGGAAATCCAATATCTCCTTCCTCAACCAGGTCGAAGCCCCCTAAGCCATACAAGCACACGCGGTCGGCGACTGCCTGCTTCTGCGGATCTGAGGTTCCCTCCCTTCGGCCTGGCGACGAAGCGGCGGAAGCTGTATCCTGTGCTTCTCTTTTCTTTCCTGTTCCGCCTTCGCCTGCTTCGCCGGCGATCGCGCGTCGCCCAGAGTGAAGCCATGGGCCAGACGCGGACATTTGGCCTTCTCCGCGGTTGAGGAAGTCAGCTGTGTTGGCCTCTGTGGCGTCTGCAGAGACCCGCGACGGTATGGGGTGCTCTGGAGCGGCCTCGTCGTTGCCGCGCGTTCGCGCGGCCCTTTGTGCGCTCTTCCTGCACGTTTCGAGAAAAAACGGGAACGACCGGCTGCCCCCCCAGACAACGCCTCGCCAGCGGAACTCGCCCTCGCCATCGCCAGTCTCTCCATCCTCGCCGTCCTCTCCGTGTCCTCGTCCTGCGCCTCCTCCCCGTTCTCCACTCTCTTCGGCGCCGTCCCCGCGCCTCCAAACGTCGGCGAGCACAACCGTCTCGTCGCGCGTAGGGACAGAGACGGCAGCGTCGAGGGCGACTAGGGCCGCCCGGTGCATTGCAGGCGTCTGCTGCTGAAGGAGAGACGCGAGCCTCCAGCAGAGGAACAGATCTCGAAAGACGAACCGTCTCCACCTCGGGAAACCTACGCCGAAAGCTGAGACGAAGGCAGAGTCGGAGAGGGCGAGGCGTGGCAGAAGCGGAAACGTTTCTCCGCTTGCCTTTCCCTTCTCAGTAGCGCCTCCGAGATACACGGAAGCTAAAACAGAAGTAAACTCGCTTTCGCATTCACACGCCGGGTCGCCGCGAGCCGTCCCCGTGCCTCCCCGAATCGCCGTAGGGCTTGCTCCCCTCCAGCGACGGAGACAAACGAGCGTCCGAGACTGCCGAAGCACGGCACCTAGTGTACGAACAGCCAGCGCGGCCTGCGGGCGGCTGGCGCTCTGAGCCAGCTGAAACAGCTCGCCCAGAGTATAACCGGGGAGCGCAGCTTCGTCTCCGTGGTGATGGAGACCCCGGTGGTACTCTAGAGGGTCTGCGGGAACCAAATCACGAAGACTGCGAACCGAGAGTGCCTCCGACGAGAAGGCCGCTTTGTCGATTTGCTGAAGCAAGTACGCTGCTTGCCAAAGAGCCTGAAATGCGAAGACCTGACTCCGAAGCTTTCCATCAAAGTCGAACCGAAGCCGCTCAATGCGAATGCGTCGTTCCGGTGTCTTTCGTGGCCTCGCTGAGCCCGTGGCAATCGCTTTCACCTCCGCTTCGCCCCATTCTTCTTCACCGGCTTCCTCCACAGGTCCCCCGTGGGCGTCCTCATCGCCAAGAGGATTCGCCCACTGAAGCTTCGCAGCCTCCTGGATGTCGAAGCGCACATAACTCTTTGCTCCTCTCGGTTTTGCATCTTCCTGAACTCCCGGTGAGGCGCCCGACACCGCCGTCTCCGGCGAAATGCGCTGCGCGCTTTGCGTACTCTTTGTGGTGCCACACTTCCCTCCCGCTTGCTTTTCTTCGTCCCTGACGAATGCGGAGGCACTTGCAGGGTTCTGAATCCTTTGCTTCACGCCAGCTTTCTCCGACAAGACACGTGGATCCACGCTCCACTCCAGAATGCACTTCCCGCCACCAGGAAGCGCGAAGGAGGCCGACGACGATGAAGCTGGGAGTGCGGACGAGGCAGACGACCTGATGCAAGACGGAGAGACAGAGGAACACGCTGCAGAAGGCGACATTGACGGGGTGGCTCCACCATGACGGTCCTTCGTCGACATCCTGATGATGCCTTCTCCGTCTGGACAACCAGTCGATGCGCCAGGCGCTTGAAGGGATCGCCCTTCACCGTCCTTCCCCTGCGCTGTTCCCCGGTCCCCTACCCCACGAGTGGAGTCGCCAGCGCCTGCGTCGCCTCCCCCACCTCTTTGGACCGCCTGTGCCCGCCTAAGTGCACGTCTCTGGAGAACTGCAAACCGTTTCGTTCCGAAACGCTGGAGGATCTCTTCCTGCGCCTCTCGAATTTCGTGGGGTTGCATGCGCCTCAGAATTTCGAGGTTGTGGTCTTCAATTTCTTCAAACGCTTTCTTGCTTAGACGCCAACCTCCGGGAGCGCCTGCGTCTTCTTGTCCCCTTGGGGCGCGTCCTCCTCCTGCCTCTCCAGCTGGCCGACAGACACCCTCGAGCCTTGGCACTGCTTCTCCAGCTTCGCTCTCGTCTCGCCGAGACAGCAATGAACGGTGGACAGGCACCGGAAAGCCGTAAGGAGCTTCGACAGCCGCGTACGAAGGCACCGTCGATGAAGTCGCGCGCGGACCTTGGCCACCCCCGGCTGCAGGTGCTGACTCCGGCCGGCTCAACGAAGCTGATAGAGAGTCGCTTGCGCTGGCGGTAGATATCACGGATGGCCCCGTCGAACTTTCAGACGAAGCGTTTCGTTCAACGACACTTCCGAGGACGAACGCAGAGAGCGAGCCGTCTTCCTCGGTTTCTCGGATCGCCAACTGAGCGATCTCAGCGTCTGCCTTGCTTTTCTCGAACACTCCGCCGACCCCCGGGAAACCGTCAGACGCGAATGGAGATCCATGTCTCTCTGCATTCGCTGAGAAGACGCAACGCACGCAGGGTAGCGCAGGCGCACACGTCAGAATGGCAGGCAACACCGCGTCAATGCTCAATTTTGGGATCCTGCTCTTGTCATCGATCGAAAGCCCGGAAGCAAAGGAGAGGCTCCCACACGCATCTGGAAAACGTGAGAAGGATATGTCTCCCTGTTTCTATAGCCCCTGAAGACGAGGGAAAGATATCGCCCACCCTCGAACACACGAAACGATCCGCGACACTACGTGCATGCGCTTCTGGAGTCCGTATAACAGAACGATCCATTGCACGCGCGCCGTGGCTAGTGACTCTCGCTGTAGAGGCCTGCTCGCCCTCTCTCGCGGTTTTTATCCACGGAGCTAACCCAAGTTCTTCGCCGGACATCCCAGGTGCGCCTCCCTACCTTGTTCTTCTGCTTCGTACGGATTCAGGGCGAAACGCGTGCTCTTCGCCGAGGCAAAGAAAGACCTCGGAGTGGGAGACCTGCTCGGAGTCACCGCGTTTCCCGCCTCAAGCGAGAAGTCGTCCTCGATCCGCGAGGCACGCGTTCGACCGGAAGGGCGGAACGAGGAAGCAGAAAGATCTGCAGACGCAGGGAAACGCAGCGGATCCACAGGAGGGAAGAGAGACACTCGACCTAGAGGTGTCGTTGACGCACTAAGTTTGAAGACGCTCGGCTGTCGACGAGCAGGAACTCCGCCACCAGGAGAGACACGTGAAGACGATGAAGAAGCGGAATCAGGGCCGCAGTTGTCAGAGCTGTAGCCAGAACGACACTCAGAAGACAGATCCTTTCGGCAATTTGAAGGATCCGCCATCTCTGTAAAAAATGGAAAATGCAGGATTGACTCGAAGGACCGGAGGGGGGGAAACACGAGGGAGCGCGTGTTGCCCAGGAAAGAGAAGACAAACCGGAAACTGCTCTTCGTTCGTCCGATGGGTTGGCGCGCTTCGAAGGGGCTGATCCGTTCTTGAGTATGCCACAGAATCGGAGATTGGAGGGAAAGGGAGACACAGACAGAAAAAGCCGCCAAAAGGCTGCACGCCCGGCGTCCCCTGTCGGTAAAAAAAAACGAATTCGTTACGGCGAAAAGGAAATCCCCGATGTTCACCAGTCCAACGCAGTCCCGGGGAGCAACGACAAGTAGAGCTGCGTAATCCAGCTAAAACTTCCAGTGGGGATAAGTCGGCGAATGCGAGGAAACGCTGGAGAAAGCCTCAACATCTGAATACCGCGTCGTCTCCGTCGTCACTGCCGCTGGTGGACTATAAACTCAAGCACCTCAAGCTTCTCCCTCAGGCGACAAACATCGAAATGCAGATTCACTCGGGACAACGGCGAAAGGCACCCACAAAAAACGAGTCGTGTTCTTTTTTCGTCGTCGATGACTCTGGAGTATCGACCTGACTCCTCGTCTCCTCAACAGCTTTGCGGGTTCCGTTCGGGAACTGGCTTCTTTGGAAAAATAGTTCATTTTGCACGTGCGCTTCCCATCGCTTACGCGTTTCAGTTTTTCTTAGCGTCCGACGCACATTTTGTCCGTTTTCTTGACAGTCCGTTTGCCGTTCCGTCGCGGCAGAGTTGCTCCGACTTTTCTCGCGCAAACACGGCAGATGTACACCGCAGCTCAGTCTCGCGACTGTATGGACGCGGCCGGACTCGACCTGTGCGAAGGAAAGACAAGTAGACTCTGTCTCATGTATGCTCTTATTGTCTCTAATGATTTGTCTTCCTCGTAGAGGAGAAATCCTCGTCTTGATCGGGAGGGAAGTGAAGCAGCATCTGTGGAGGAGGCAGCCGCCTGGGTCTCATTGGGCTTTCTCTGTCGTCGGCGAGCAGTTTCACGTTCTGATGGAATTCACCGAGCTGAGATGAACGGTTCAGAAAAAAAGCACTTCAAAATTCTCTATCGCCCCTGACAGAATAGCAACGTTATTCTAGCGGTCTTGCGTCTTCCGACAATGTCTTTTTTTGGAACTATTTTACAGTGTCGCCCAAGACAGCCGACCACATCCGGGCATTGCGACCAGCTCAGGAGCCCCGCGGTAGAGTGGAGCACACACACACACACGTGGCAGTATTTTGTTGAGCAGGTTTTGCGTTCATGTGGGGACGACCAGGAAAGAGGTATATTTCTCTTTCCATTTACGACAAAAACTTGTTCAGGCATATAGGAGTGGATTTGTCACTCACGGCGATCTACTGGGGTCGTGTATTTGATGCAGGGGACCGTGTATTCGACGCACGATACAAGAGACGCTATGTAGTAACAATTTATATGCTTAGATCTAGCGATCTTTGGCTCCCTGAACTCCCGGAAGAACACGCCGGAGTTTCGTTCACGGTTTTCACCTCGATGTTTTCATTTTTTCTCGGTTTTCTCAACTCCCCACAGGTAGCAACTGATTCGTATCTAGAGTTAGAGGGGTTTGGAGGGTGCACGAGTAAGTGTAAAAATGTGAGGAAGAAGGTTTGGCAAGGAAAGATTCGGAACGTCAAATAGGGGAAGCCGTGTTTCTCCGTAGCTTGCGTTCGATGCCTGCGTCCCGTTGGAGATTGCGACGACATCGCCAGAGTTTCGCTCGAAGGCGGTGTACCGGCACCTCTCTCCAGCACGATGCACTCCTGCATATCATCGGTCTCAAGGAGTTGCTTGGCAAACGGTTGGAGAGATACGGTAAATTGCGCCTATTCCCTGGGTTCTGCAGCAGACGGGAGAGACGCTCAGGCAACCTGGTGCATGTTCGTGTCTCTCCCCATCTACGCACGTTCGTATTTCGGTTTTTTCAGACACACTGGTGTACTCGGCAGGATGGCCGGTATGAGGGGGGGTTCTGCCCGTTCAGGAGGGCCTTCCCAGGTTTTGACGCATCTCGCCTTTGTTACTCGGAAAACGCTGTTCGTTTCAATCCTCATTCTAGATTCCAGACAATACCTTCCACCTAGGTGGTATGCCCTGTGCAGCCCCCACTCACAATTTCCGTTCGTGTCTCCTCGACACCTTGTGTGAGTTCACATTTGATGGTGGCAAGCCAACAAAACTTTCGCTGCGTGAGAGAGACCTCAGCCGGAAAAAAGCAGCAGCGTTCTGAGGTAGAGAAAGGTACTTCCCAGGGAGATGGGAAGGAAGAACTATGTAGAGTGAGAGAGAGAAGCAGATATATCAGGTGAGCGAAGGGCGGATGCCGACTGGCGGAAAGATCGAGAAGGCTGCTAAAGGGAGACCCAACGCTGACACTGGGGCGATACCAGACGTCTCGACATGGAGGCAGACACTTGAGGCGATACCAGAAATCCTGATGCAGAGTTAGACCGGCATGCACCTAAATGTGGAGTTGCCAATTTTTCATTCGCTCCGCGGGATATACGTACAGACTTCGGCAATGAGGAACACCCCAAAAACTGCAGGGGGGGGGGGTGAGAAAGGGGGACTTCTACGCATGCTACAGCAGCCAACGTAATGTCTGAACACAAGGAATTCACTTCCGACGACGTTGGATGGTGAGCACCATCAGGTACGAGTTCGCACACAACGGGTATGTATACGTTTCGTGGCAGGGGATCTCTTGCCGTCCTGTCGGTGCTGTAAATCCGTGCATGAGTGTGTTTGCCTATGCCTATTAGTGCTTGATACCACGGGAAAACATATCCGGTCTCAATGCCTATAGAGCGAGACTTATGCCAGTGCAAGTGTGAATATATAACTGCGCACGCTTGCTCATTAAGTGTAACGTGTGCACTTGCCACTGGTGGGTCAACAGTTCCAGTGCGTGCTTCGCCACATCACGGACTGTTCGCGCAAAGATTCCTTTCCGCTGTCAAATCAGCAAGCACACGGACATGGAATGCGGTGCTGAAGCGGTTCGGTTCGAGAATGAAAAGCATTGCCGCAATAAATTCGTTTCAATCCTGAAACGCCGCCAGGGAAAACTTCCTTGTGCCGTCCTCTGCAGAAAGCCAGCTCATTGACGACCCATGTGCATGCGGCCGTGTCTTTTGCGGAGATGAAACCGCACGTTGCCCATCAATGAAACCTAGTGTGGCGGAAAAAGAAGACAGCAGGACTGTGAAACGGCAAGAGCGTGAGAGAAAGAGGCATTCAAGAACATACACTGAATCTTGGCGAACGCACGTTTCTCACATTTTTGCGGTGACAGACGAGTCAAATCGATCTAGCTGCATGCACACCGCGTCCCTCACTGCGACGCATTTCGCCAGCCTTGTTCCTGCCCGGAAATCCGCTATTCGTATCTTTCCCTCGTCCTTCTGTTCTCTCTTTTCTCCAACTACATCCTGCTCCATGCCTCTCCCCTCTTCTTATCCACGGCCTTTTTCCACTGTCTCCGTCCTCAACGTCTCGGCTCGTCCTGGTTGTCGCCGTGGAGTCTCTCCTTGCCTTTGTCAACGTCTTGCATGCCCCATTGCTGTTTTCTTCAGTCGACATGTGCGTCCATGGCGGCTTCACGGCATTCGCTGTTGAGGGGTGCATGCGCGGAATCGAGGGCTGCAAATCGAAGAAATCTGGCACACGGGGCGGGAGATTCTGTGCCCGAATCTCTTTCTTTTTCTGTTCTTCGGAAGCTCTGTCGGACACGGAAAGGCCTCGACAGGATCTTGCAGGTTTACCAGACCCATCAGGCTTCGTCTAATTCTTCTCTCGCGTCTTCTTCCTCTTCTTATCGTCCCTCTCCTGCGTATCCGTTTCGGAATGGTGATCCAGGAGAAAGCCTCATATGCTCTCCCGACGCACTGGCATACGTCGCGCACGCCCTGTGTCATGCACAACTTGCCAGGTCTCCTTCCTCTTCAAAATCCTCTTCGCCATGTCATTCTTCCTCTTCGAAGTCCTTCTCTCCATCGTATGCTCTGAAGCGGGCGCAGCTCCTTCGAGGACGCAGGACGGTAGGCAACCCGCCAGCACAAGGGAGACAAAACGAGCACAACGCAGCCGTAACAGATGAGATTGACAAAGCGTCACTTGCGCCGCATTGCTACTTGCCTTCTCAACCCTCCGCTCCCAGCTTTCCTTCGTCGTCTCCATCTCTCTCTTCGTCCCCAGCTGTTTCTGCCTGTCCATTTTCTCCATCGTCGCGTTCTTCTCCTTCAGCCTCTTCTTCCGCCTGTTCTTCCGCTTCGTCTGCCGCCTCTTTTTTCGCCTCGTCTACCACTCGTTCCTCAACCGGCAAGCGCTCTCTGGTGGACACAGACGAAACGAAGGAGGAAAAGGCGAATGCCTCTGAAGACGGCGGAAAGGAAACACATCAGAGCGAGGTCCGGTCTCGAGAGGATGAGAGGGCAAGAGAGCTGGAAGTGAATGCTTCCGCTCTTTTTCGGCTACGTGGCTTCTCGCAGGCATCGCCTGCGGCGTGTTTATCCTCCCTCGCGACGCATTTCCTGGTTGACCACGCCCTGATTCTAATCGATAAGGATCATTCACTCGAGCGAGGAGCACATCTGCCTCTTGTTCCCGATTCGTCGTCCTCTCCTTCTTCTCCACCTCGCTCGACTTCAGCGCGTCACGACTCCTCTCCTTCTCTTCCTCCACCCTCCTCGGACCCGCCTGCTGCCTCGCGGCCTTCGCGGTCCGGCTCGTCGTTCTCTCCAGCGAACTACGCCTTCTTGCTCTTCGCCCTGTCCTTCTCGCCCTCGCACAGCATCAGCGGTCGAGCAGCGCTTGGCCTGCTTCGTCCTCTTCCCGTGCTCCTTCCGCAGTTTTCCCTTCTCGACGTCTCTCAGGCTGTCGCCTTCATGACACAGTTGCCGCGTCTCCTGGAGAAGGAGACAAAACGAGGCGTCGCGACAGCTTCCTCCTTGAGCTTGGCTCGTGGCCTTCGAAACCAACCGACGTACAGGGTTGCCGTCTCTCCTGGAGCTCCGATCCTCACTGTCTTATCCTCTCCTTCCGCAGCATCCCCTCCGCTTACACCAACCTCGTCATCGTCGCCGTCTCTCGCGTGTCGACCTCCTGCTGCTTCGTATCAGGCCTCTGTGTCCCTGTCTCAGAGACACAAGTCGGGGTCTTCTGTCTCACTGGACTGGTTTCTTTCTCGCGTCGCTTCTCGACTCTATTCGTACTCTTCGCCTCTTCTCCCTTTCGATCCCACGTCTCCACAGGCGCCCGTCGATGCGCTGAAGCACGCCACCCTCATTCTCTCGGCTTTCTCCAGCGTTCACTACGCTCTGAAGCCCGCTCTGCTCTCTCTCTTTCTCTCGTCGCTCTTCCGAACAAGCTCAGCTTGTCATGGGGCACACGCGGACAGTTCCCTGCTTTCTCTCTCGACAGGTGGTCCTTGCTCATCCCAACCCGTTCTGGAACCGCGCGCGTTGCAGGCAAGCCCGCAGGGCGGACAGGATCCACAAGGCATCGGTAGTGGAGAACAAGACAAACTCCAACCTGCAGAGAGGGGCGGAGATCTGCGCGAAGCGGGTGAAGAGAGAAAGAGGCCATCTTCAATTTCACAGCCGGCTTCCGCGTCTGGGACTACCGGCAAACTCGAACGAGGCGCCCCGGAACCCTCGCGACATCCTGCGTCCTCTCCACCCTCGTTTCCCACTCCTGGGACACGTTCCCAAGTTCTACGAGCACCTTGGCGAATCGCAGGCGAAACGCTTCCCTTGCCTGTGGCTGCGAAATTTTTCCTCGCTTTGGCAACTCAGTGTGCGTTCCAGGCCCATGAACTTGTGGGGAAAAGACACCAAGTGAGTCACAGATCCATCTCGCCTGGCGACGCGTCTTCTGGATTTTCGACATCGCCTTCAGTTCCCCAGTCCTCACCATCTTCCCTCCCCGCCTTTGCCCTGTCCTCGGCTTCGTGTCTGTCGTATGCCGCTCCCGGTTCTCTTTCCTTCTGTCCTCCCTCTTCCTCCTCTCCTCCGTCTTCCTCCCCTCCTCCCTCTTCCTCCTCTCCTCCGTCTTCAGCTTCCTCCGCCTCACCCTCTTACCCCTCATCCTTTCCTCCGCCTTCTTCGTGTGCTTCTCCTCCATTCTCTTCTGCCTCCGTTTCTCTGACCTCGTCTTCTTTCTCTCGTCCTTCCGGCATCTGCTATGCTCACCAGTGCGCAGAGAGCACCCCTGCGTTTATGGAGAGCGTGGCTGGTGGTGTCGCTGCCTCCTTGGCAGCGTCAGTCGAAGAGCGGTGCCGTCTGGTCCGCACCCCCTCTCAGAATCGAGACATTTCCGAAACTCAGACACAAGAGACAAGTCAAGTGCTTCTGCAAATGGAGGCATTCATGCGCCATCTCCTGTCTTCAGTCACTCTGGAGCCAGTGCTGGGCATTGATGGCGAGGCGATGGCGGACTGTGTCGAGGCGTGTGCAATCCTCGACGTTGCCCTCACTGCGCTTCACGGTTCAGTGCGCTCCTCTGTGTCCTCTTCCTCTCACGAGAGAAGTTTCCTTCAGAGTCCGTGTGGTCTCGTCCCCGGTTTCGTATCGTCTGCCGAGCCTCCTCACTCTCCAGCTGCCTCGCCCGTACTCTCGGGTGTCATGCCTTCGCTTCCCTCTTCAAACGATTCGATACCTTCTTCTCCTCGCGTCTGTCCCCTCGCTCTCTCCTCATCCTCTGACGCTTCGCCTTCACAATCTCCGTCTCCGTCCTCTTTGGTGGAGCCTCGTCAGGGCGCGGAAGGCAGTTTCTCCAACGCGTGCGTGCCAGGTGAAGCGCCAGGGGGAGGCCTCAGGCACAGGCAGAACGAGGAAGAATGCAACGCTGTGTGGCTGGAGAGAGTACGAGAGAAACTCGCGGAAGCAGGCATGTTGCTGAGTCGGAATGCTCGGCCGCATCGGCGCCAGAAACGCGCCTTCCAGTCAAAAACTACGGAGTCTTCGCGCGATGGATCCGAGGTTCCGCCCTCTCCCAGTGTCTCTCCACCCCCCTCTTCTCCTGCGCTAGTCGACTCGCCCTTGCCTTCCTTTCGCTCTGCAGCGTCTCCTTCTGCCTGCCCGTCGCTCCCTTCCGTTCCTTTGCCGCACTTCGAGTCAGACTCCCCTTGCCACCGTTGGCCCTCCTTCTGTTTTCTCCCGTTTCTTCGTGGACGCGTGCACCTGCGTCTGGCGACGACGCCGGGTCTTCTTGTTTCCCTCTTTGCTGCGTGGGCCCACGACCCCAGATGGTCCACGTCTGCTCTGGTCCATCTTCTTCTCACGGCGTCTTGTCTCCAGTCTTCCCCTTCCTCTTCCGGCGCTTGCTGGTCTCCACAGTCTCCCAGTTCCGTTCCCTCTACGCAGGCGAGTGGCCTGCCGACGCAGCAAGCGAGACGGAAGGCGACGGAGCGAGACAACGCGAAAACGGCAGGCGCGACAGACGAAGGCGCTGAGGAAGGAGTCGGTGCGGGACAGCAACGGAGTCTGCGCGATGCCTGTGTCGTACCGACTCACAGAGGGGTTCGGGAGAGATCCGCGGAAACGTGGAAGCCGGTCGAAGCGAAGGACAGGTGTAACGAAGCGGATGAGGGAGACGAGACACTACACTCTCTAGATACCCAGAGAGCGCCTCTACTACGCAGCGGGGCTCTGGTCGCGCTCTTCAGTCACATCTCCCATCGGCTGAGAGGGGAGGACGGAGACGAACCGAGCAAGCTTCAGCGCCAACAATGCATGCGCTCAGGGACGGGGGATGACGACTTCCGCGAAAGACAAAGAGAGACGGTTCTACGAGAGGGAAAGAAGACGAGTGACTCTCCGCGACCCCTCATGAGGTTGCAATGTGCTCGAGGGACACACGATTCCTCTGCGTCTGGCTGCGCCGTGCCCCGTTCGTCTTCGGGCTCCTCGTCTTCGGCGCCTGTCTCCTCGGCTGCTTCATCCTATGCTCCCATGTCTCCACCTCGCGGGAAACACGGCCACAAGCAGAAAACAGCTTTCGTCCCTACAGAGCTTGGTCCCCTCCTCTTGAGCATGCTGTGCGTGCGGTTCACGTTCCACAGGTTGTACCCAACCTCTTCCTCCCTCCTCTCCTCTCCTTCACTCTCGTCTGTGTCGGCATTGTCCTCTACGTCGTCCGGAACGGCGTCCGCTTCTTCGGCTGCGTCCCCCTCCACGTTGGCTTCCTCTGCTCTCGCAGCTTTCTCCGCTTCTTCCCCCTGTGTGTCTGCTCACAGCTATCCAGTGCGTCTTTCGTCTCTAAATGCTTCTCCGGCCTCTGCGCATGCCGCCAGAGTTTCCGGCGGAGACAGCCACTCTTGCACATCCACGTCTTCGCCTGATGGGAAGGCGCTGGTAGATGCCCTTCGCGCCAATGCCTCTCTCGCCTGTGTGGAACAGTCGGCCAGGTTGCTGGCGGAAACGACACTCTCCAGCCTTCTCCGAGTTTTGTCCTTTTTGAGGCCGCGGGAAATCGACGATCTCAGGTGAGTTCCGTGCGTTTCGTTGTGCCGTCTCGAAACACGTTTTCTCGTATTGTCAGCTGAGGCAATGCAAGGCACTGGTGTGTTCCCTTTCAGTCTTTTTTTCGGTAGGAAATCTCCAGACACAACAGCAGAGTATAGACTGTTTTGCCGTTATGCTGGACCATCGTGCTTGCTAAGAAGACCCATTCGTTTTTCACTGTGGGCTCCACGCTTTTCCCGCGTTTCTCTTCCGCACTGTGTGTTCCTCCCTTTCCCACCTCCTTTTCTTCTCCAGGCTCGTCTTGTTCTCTTGGCGGTACATCGGGCTTTTGTGGCACAGTCCTCTTCTGCGACTGCCGCCCTTTCCCGCGGCTTCTGCCGTGGCTCCTCGCCTTCCCGTTTCTCCTTTCTCATCCTTTTCCCTTCCAGCGCTTCGCGTTTGTCATCGGCTTTTACCGGTCACACTCACTGCATCGACCGTTTCATCTCCTTCTTTCTCCGCTGCTTCCTTGCCGCGGGAACGGAACTGCCTGGGGTCAGAGGCTGCAGTCCAGTGCTCGTCCTCATCGCTGGAAAGGTTCGTCATATCTCGGATTTCTGAGATCCTAGAGCATCTTGGGGACACGCACGGTCCTCTCACTGCTGTGGATGGCAAGAGCGAGAAAACCGGAGACTGTTTTCTTCGAACGGAAAAAGAGGATGAGCTTCGACGGAGGAATGACATGCCCACTCCCACAATTATTTCTCCTTTCGATGCTGTTGCATACACGCCTCCTCTGCCAGTATCTCTTCTTCTTCCTCCGTTGTTCCAAGGGTACGGTGTACCGGCATTGGGGAGGCATGTATGAAATTGAATGAGCAAGCATTTTACTCCCATGACTGCCTTCTTCCGCTTGTCGTCTGCTAGGCCGCACGTGGAACGTCAGTGTGGACACCGGCGGTGCTCTGCAGTAGAGCACCAGTTGAGATATTCGAGGGGGAGCACTCGGCCCCTATCTACGGTGTCAGGATCCGACTCGCTTTGTCTTTTTAAGAGGTCTTTTCAAGTCTCCGTCCCGGAGCATTTTCCTGTTGTGCGGCTGTCCACATGCTTCGCCACGTCTCCGGATTTCTCTCAGTACGCTGCGACAGATGTGACAACGAGAGGTTTCCCGGCACCGCTCTAAACCCCCGAGGCTAACGCCTATGCACAGGACGGCAGAATGGAGGGAAGCGTCAAAGATCGTGCCACCATTTGTTCACTTTTCCGACCCGTCTACGAGTTTTACGTCGCTGCAGGTAGTGAGCAAAACATGGACACGAGGTAGACACTCTTAGGGAATAAAAAGGCGGAGGTTTCCGCATTCGTTTCATCGCTGTCTGACTCTGCGCAGAGCCCCAGCGATCCACTCTCCTTTGTTGCCTTCCTCCTAGGTCATTGGGTTTCGTGTTCCTTTGCCGCACACACATACACACGCATGTGCATGCAATCCTTCACACTTCTTGCTTCCACCTTAGTGCCTGGCAGGAGCTTCGCCGTATCCGGGTGGCAACCACCAAGCTCCTAGGAGACGGCAATAAGAGCTCAGGTACAGTCTAAGAAATAGAAGATAGCAGAAGTTGGTCAGCATAGAATTTTGGGGCCCGCGTAGGGAAACCGTGCAGAAGCATAGACCACGAGCAGACCGTTCTCTGGCTTCGAATCGGAGACTGAGAAGGAGCACGGAGACTGCAGACTGCTTATTGCAGCACGAGGACGGCTGTTTTTCCGAAACAGTAGACGAATTTTCGAGCTGTCTCGAACGCAGATGTCGAGCTCAAAAGAGACTCTGTCGTGCTTGCTTCCTCTTTCTAACCCAAAAGTTGGATCCTACACCGCGACTCCCCCTTCAGCAGCATATGGACGCTCGAGACTTAGTGCTTCGCATCCCCGTAAGTTCCCGGGGTGAACTGGAGGCCGCTGCGTTTCTGATTCTACACGGTTGTCCTTCTCACGGGAGTCGCGCGCCCGAGAACCCTGCAGGGGATCCCTGGCGGATTGACGAGGCCGTTCTTTCATTACGCGGTTACCGCACAGACTATGCCGACAAGGTTTCCATTCGCGTCGAAGCACGGGAGCAACACCACCTCCAAAGTCGCAGTGGTTACTGGGTGAACGACAGAAACCGTTGGTGAAGAAGTAAATAGATAAACACGACTCTGTAGCAATGCTGCTCTCCGAAGCTGGGTGATACCGGTACCGCGCATTTCGCCTGGCAGATTAGTCCAGCGTGGAATCAGAGCCCACCAAAGGGTGATCAGTGGACGCGTGATGTGGGAAGCAGTTAAGGCATTGGCACATTGGAACCAGTCCAGCAGAGAGGTTTTTGAGGCAAGCAAAGACGTAGATTGGATCGGTTTTGTCGCCCCCTTTTTGAGCCACAGAGCCTTGACCGAAGGACGAGACTGACGGAGAGGCTAATGAGACGGGAGACCGCAAGGAAGAGAAAACGAATCTTCTTGCATTCCCGTTCCATCTTTTCCTTCGCGTCGTCTGCCACAACGCGTACGTTCCTGTGATGAGCGTTGGCAGATTCAGAAGCCAACAACAGCCGCAAGAGAAATGAATATGTTGTGCAGAATGGTGACCGTGGAAACGTTTATGTTTCTTTCTCCTGTCTCAATGAGCTTTGCATCTGTTCCTCATCGGCAAACATGTTATCTCGGCCGCCATTTAAGAATGGGTCCAAAGGCTTCTTCATAATTTATGTGTAACTGATATATTATTGTGTATACATATATATGTTTATATCTTGGAACAATCGTTCCCTGTGCCCGAGCCTGCAACTTAAACGTTGCTGCATTATGTATCGTGGAGATATCAATGCGTCCGGTAAGATCTACGAATACATGGCCATAACATAGATATTCATATATTCACAGGCTGTCGGCTAACACTATTTTTATTTGGTTTAAAATTGTTTTGCACCTAATGAGGCCCCGCAAAAGAGCTATTTATACGGCGCGGGAGGCAGCCTGAGGGTAGCAACACACAGCCACGTGTGACGCCCTCTTTCGATTATTCGCGTTTTTTTCTCCCGTTGGCTACATGCGCTGTCTGATGCGTTCTCAGCGGCGCCGCATCCACGTCTGTGTGTTCGGGCCTCCTTTTTGTGTTTCCACTTTTCTAGAGGAGGAAATATCTCTTCACTTTCCCTTTCTAGCTGGTGCATTTTTCCATGGGACAAAAATCGGTTTCACCGACGAAGCAAGCGAGTTAGAAGAAGACGCGCCGGTGTCGCGGCCCTCTCGACGGCCCGCCAGGAGGAGCCTCCGGTGACCCCGTTCTTTTCGGCTCTCTTTTCTTCACCCTTTTCGTGACCATGTCGCCTAATGTTTTGGTCCATTAGCATGCGTCTCATTGTTTTGCGGGCTTTTTAACTAAATTTTTGTTTTGCTCGCTCTTCTCCCCCTCCACTCTCGAGATTTACGATCGCTTTAAGGCCACGCTGGGGCTTTGTGTCTCTGATATTCGTCGATGCTTCCAACCCCTTCCTTTTCACCTGCTTACCTTCCTTACTGCGGGTCAGACTCCTTTTCTTTACTGTTTTACTTCGAACTGTGGCAAAAGCTTCGAAAGCTGATTCTCCCTTCTTCTTTCCTCAAACGGAGGTCTACCGTGCGCTAGTCTGTCCGCTACAGCCACGGGGCCGTGTCACCGACCTCACGCCCCAGTGCCCTGTCTTCATGGCCTCCCAAGCGCTGCGCTCCCTCGTTGTCCACTTGTGGCAGAAAACGTGGAAAGGGGGTGAGGGTTTAGCCAGCGGGACGTCAAGTTCTTGACGTGTTAGATCTAGACACAGGTGGAGGCGACGGCAACGCTTCTCTTTGCCGGCACAAACGGCCTGTTGTCGAGGTGGAATCCAAAGACTCGAGCCCAACCACAGGATCGTGGCGGTGCTCTCGATCCCTCTCAGTCGTCTTGTGCTTCCTTGCCAGTCGGAACGATGAGACGGGACTGCAGGTAATCTGTCAATGGAGCCGGAGGGTAACGGACGTCTCCTTTCCGTCGTGCCTGCTCGTCTCGGTGCCCGTCCTATCATTCGCTGCTCGTGTACGGATGCGAGAGAAGAAAGTCAAGGTCTTGTAGTGACCAGGATTTACCGTAGAGCTGGCTGTCTCTTCCTTTTCGTTTTTGGATGTTTCCCGCAAGTGGACGGCAGGCGAAATTATATGAAACAGGAGGACCGAAGTGCGCTGTGCGAGCTCGCTTTTGGCGGTCTCACAGGATCGTTGCCTTCGTGTGGACTTCTTTCATGTCTTGTATTTTTGTTGGTTGGGGCCCGGCATTTATTTTCCGACCTCCCTCTCGCGCTTGATCGGATGTGCGACCTGGAGATTCGTCCTTTCACTGGTGCGTTATCAGTTCGAATTGTAGTCTTCAGCTCGCCCAGAAAGAGCACGTGACAGTCAAGACACAATCTTGAGGTCGCCAATCCGCTTGCGAATCGATGCGTGGATCTTCTGACTGTAAGCGCTTAATTGTAAAGGTGTGTTAATCCGGTGGATGAGTGCCTTTTATCTGACGTGTTTGTCGTCTGCGTGCTCGAGCCCCCGTGCAGCTTCGTTTACCTTTTATCGACCACCTTTCCTGGGCGTCGTCCGGTTCCTTTACAGAGTCGTGTTTCCGCCATCTGATTGAAACCGATTCAGATCTTTCTCCTGAGGAAGGGGGAGCGAAAAAAACCAGACCAGCTGATGTGTAGTTCTGTATCGGGCACAGGCCTTTGAGTCGCCTTCACTTCGCGCTGGTAGCCCTTTGTTAGTCATCTTTTTTTCGCATCGAGAGAAACGCAAAAGGCCTGCTATGCATCTTTCCCACCTCCCCCCTTTCGGTCACCAAAGATGGCTGTACGCGGAGGCTCTGCGCTTGCCGTCTTTCTCCATTTGGTTCTCGTCTTGTTCCTTTCGCACGCTTTACCCTCGCTGGCGGACTCCCTCAGCACTGCAAGCAATGCTGACTCTCGTCGACTTCAAGCCGCGTCCGGCGGCCCCTCGCAGGGTGCAAGGAAGGCGTTTGCGCCACGCCTTCGATCGGAGCTGGAGAAGGATGAGGGCGCATTCGGGGCTGTGGAGGCCGAGGAGTGCACTGCTGGTACGGGGAAGAAGTGCAGAAGCCGAGAGTGGGCCCCGGTCACGATTGTAGACGACGGCCTCTTCGACGTGATCAATCCGACCATCAGTGGCGACGAAAAAGATGAACTGAACTGGCGCGTGCACCAGCAGGAAGAAGGCGCAGGGACACCAGAGTCGAACGGGGAACGATCGGAACCGCGGGACCAAGCAAAAGCCCGCACTCTGACGAAAGGGGGAGACGCCGGACGGAAGCCGCGGAACGATCAAGACAAGACCAAACCGCGCGTGGACGCCTCCATTGACGGAAAGCTCGCGGGGCCGGATGATGGTGACAGCTCGCCTATCGGAGCGTCCAGCGCAACACCCGCGGAGAAACCGGAGGATGCGGTCCCGAAACCAGGGCGTGCAGACTGGAATCCGTGGAAGCTTCTGGATGAGAATCCGCTGCCTAACAATCGAGAGAACTGGGAGGAAGAGGAAGACACCGAAGACGCAGACATAGATCCTGACGTTTTGCCTGATGCCCCGGACGGTTCTCCGCGAGATGTCATACCTGATCCGGGAGATGATGTTGCGCCTGATCCTGGAGATGATGTCATACCTGATCCTGGAGATGATGTCATACCTGATCCTGGAGATGATGTCATACCTGATCCTGGAGATGATGTCATACCTGATCCTGGAGATGATGTTGCGCCTGATCCTGGAGATGATGTCATACCTGATCCTGGAGATGATGTCATACCTGATCCTGGAGATGATGTTGCGCCTGATCCTGGAGATGATGTCATACCTGATCCTGGAGATGATGTTGCGCCTGATCCTGGAGATGATGTTGCGCCTGATCCTGGAGATGATGTCATACCTGATCCTGGAGATGATGTCATACCTGATCCTGGAGGTGATGTTGCGCCTGATCCTGGAGATGATGTCATACCTGATCCTGGAGATGATGTCATACCTGATCCTGGAGATGATGTTGCGCCTGATCCTGGAGATGATGTCATACCTGATCCAGACGGGGAAGCCGTCCACCCACCGGGAAAAGAGAAGAGCCCTGGAGATGGTTCTGGCGGCCGTACGCGGCGCGGTTCTTCGCCGTCGGAACCTACGAAAAAAGAGCCCGATACTAGTTCGTCAACGCCATCTCCTGGTGATGAATCCACTCCTGTGGACTCCGGTGTAACGAAATGGTCCGGTGCAGGCGTTTATCGTGGCACTGCGATCACGCTGAATGCACAGTGGATTGACACGCACGCAGTAGGACAGCAAGGAATTCGGCTCGAGTATCAGGAGTCGGTTTTTCCCGCACCGCCTGTTCTTCGGAAAGTGGCTGTGAAAAGCACGTGGAACCAAACCGTCAAAATTTTCGTGCGCACAACGAGGGCCCGTTTCAGTCCGGCGCCTCGGCCCATTTTCACCCCTCCTGAGACCGCGACGTTTTCGGATTCATCCTTGTCTCCCTGGTGGTCCACGTGGACGAGTTCTGCGGTCCACGCTGCCATGGCGGCCACGAGTTCAGTGGCGGGTTTCCTATTTGGGACTGATGCAGGGTGGAGCAGCGAAGAGAAACCCGAAGCGAAAGGTCCCACCATAACCTCTCTCAAAAATATGCTGAAGCAGTACAGACGGTTCAAACGAAAACACCCTGGAAAACCCGGTGAGAAACACAGACGCGTCAAAACAGAAGGAACCGTGGAGTCCTGTCGAAGTGCTTTCGTGCAGCTTCAGCATTTGGACAGTATTCTGGTGAGAATGCAGCTGGTTCCAATGTAGATGGTTGGTTATTAGTGGATGTGAATGCATGCTGCGGTATGCCACGTGGGACGATCCTTACGAGAAATTTGAGGTGTAAAATCCACGCCTGGCGCTTCTGGGAACTTGAACCAATGGCCATCATGAAACACATGCCATTTCCCAAGCGTTCGCATCTCCGCTGCTCGCTGGCGGCTTCCTCGTGTCGACATGTGTGGAAATGTGTATGTATGCGGCGCCGGGGCCCGAGCCTGAGCCTTTGGGAGTATGCACACCAAAACGGCAACCGTGCCGCTGTCGCAGGTGTGTGGCGTTTTGACTTGAAGAGAAAAACCGTTTTTTTTGTTTGTCCTATGTTCAGGTGAGCTAGTTATCGACTTTTGCAAGGACGAGTACGACTCAAGCTCTGTCTCCCACGCAGCGTCGTCTCCTTCCGTCCCAGAGTCTTCCTCCACCGGTCCCGTACGGGCGTCCCACAAATCATCAAAAGATTCTCCCTCTTCTTCGGCTCCTTCTCCGTCTGCTTCCTCGTCTTTTGTGGGTCAGAATACAAGACGCGACAATAAGGCAGAAACTGAGGGGGTGCGTCGAACGGTGTCGTCTTCCGAGTCGAGATCTGCACAAGAAGAGAATCAGAACAGGAAGAAAAGACCAAAGAAGAGGAGAAAAGCTCTCGCCAATGCCCACAATATTCTTGAAACACAGGACGGACTTGCGTTAGTCAACCGAATCCGCGACAAAATGACAGAATTGTTTGGAACCCCGTCCACGGCTGTCCAGGCCCTTGTAAGCACCGGGCACGTAATTGTAACTCTTCCAGCAGGTGAGCGAAAAACAAACACATGGGATGTTTTCATGCCATACTTTTGCTAACCGCCTTGGTGTGAAAGGCAAATGGATGCAAAAAGGTCGCAGAAAGTGCGTAGTGTCACTTCGGTTGTATGGGTGCCGCTTCGTGCAGCGTCTGCACACCTGGCACGGTGCATGTGTTGTTAGCCACGCAAAAAGGCAATTTGAACTAAAACAGCTTCCGTGTTCGTTTGTCGGTGGACAGGCATTTATCTCCCTTTTGTCTTGTGCGTGGAGAACCCTCTGAGATCTCGCATGGCGGTCCTATGGTTGATTTTGTATTCGATTGTGTGAACTATTGCCTGTCTACCTGTTCCGTGTAGAAGGCGTGGACAGGTCCAGGCTTCAGGCGCTCCTAGAAACTATCCAGGACACGTTTGGAAACAATATCGAACAATGGTCCTTCTCTGAAATAGTAAGGAAATACATTCATGCCCCCTCTTGTGCGCACATGTGATGCCGATGTATACAGTTGCAGTGATCTAGGTGTGAGTGCTGTACATACTCTCAAGTGAGTAGAAATAAAGTGGCCGATGCAGGCAAACGCCCAAATAGATATGCGTCCATGCCGGCGAGTATACATGTATGTACATATGCCTCGACTGCAATATGAGGAAGAGAGAAACAGGCTCCAGAAGTGCCATTCTTATCCTGCGATTCCGTTCACATCCACGTCGGATTTTCGCGATGTGTAGAAACGCTAGCCATGTTGCCAACCACCCATTCGGCTATACATGATGTATACAGTTCCATTTGAGTTGAGACCCGTGCATACTTTGGTACATGTGTTAGACACTTGAGTCACAAACGAATGTGTATATAGATACATAAGTATATGCGTACTCGTATCAGCTGGCTGCGCGAGGATGCATTCAGCTCTTGTGATTTCGATCTATTCTCATCGGTGGTTTCGTAGGTTCAACTCCGGACTGTCGTCCGCGAAAGCGACCCCCGTCCGCATGCCCAGATGGTTGCGAAGATGGAATCGCTAAGCGGGAAAAGTGCGCAGTCGTCGAAAGCGAGTTCGCTCTCCGCCAGGAGTGAGTGGCTCTTAAAAGGAAAAGGATTCGGAATCTGTGGGAGGCCAAGCAGCCCCCTGCAGATTAAGGCCACACCTGCGTAAAGAATCCATATATAGATATACTATATATATATATATATATATACGTAGGTCGGTATCTGCATTTGGCTGCTCTCTATCGTATGGTGCCTAACGTTGGCAAACAGGAGGAATGGTGTGTGCATCATTCCATTCTTACTGACAATGCCAAGGAGAATCATTTTTCGAATCGACAGAGCCAATAGCTTTGAGAAAAAGCAAGGAGAGTACTCTCTTTCTGCGATTCACGCTTGCATTATCTTGAAAACAAAACGTTGCTTCGCTTGTTGCTCCATGAGTAGGTGTTTGTGAGTTTCCGTGTGGCAGGTGAGATAGCCAGGAAGAAATCCCCGTTTGAGGGAAGTATGCCGACTGACTCAGCGCTGGAATCAAAACTCTACGGGATGTACATGATCACGGCAACAAACGCATGGATCCACGGAGAATCAGGCGACGGTACCGTGGTACGTGCTGTACAAAAGCAACACAAAAAGGAGTGAAAGGTTGCTGGCCTAAAACAACAGATCCTAGGAGAGCCAGGCAGGAGCGATTTTTCTACTTCGAAATCACCCGTTTTTCTCTTCGCAGCAGGTGCCAGAAATAGCTCGAGCGATACGTGGCAAGCATATGCCTAATGCAGCAGAGTGCTGCCAGCGGGAGAAAAAGTCAACACGATAGCTATCTCGTTTCCCGTGTCTGTCCAGGGGACGCACTTTCCGGACTGGCCGGAGAGGTGTGTCAGGGTAGGACATGATGGGCGTGCCCACGCGCTAATGTAAACATATATATATCTGATATATATATGATATATATATATATATCATATATATATATATATATATATATATATATATCATATATATATCAGATATATATATATATATATATATATATCAGATACTTGTGCATCTGCACTTTCACGCTACTATATTCGCGTGTTGTTTGGTCTATGTACATGCAATATCCTCAGGTCGCGGTTGTTGATTCCGGTATTAGCCCCCACCCTGACTTAGATTGTAATTTTTGGAAGAATCCGTACGAGGAGCAGGATGGCCGTGACGATGACGGTAAGAGGAGACCAAAGAATAAATACGAGAGTTGTCCTCTTGTATGATGTCCCTCCCTCAATATGTGTCGTTTTCGTTTTCTTTCTCTTTTTCGCAAAACGTATCGAGGCTCTCGAATGAAGTCAACCTGATGCTATGGCGAAGCGAAGATGAAACCGGAGCGGGAAAGTCGGGCTACAAATGATGGTGGACAGGATCACGATGAACGGAGAGAGGAGGGACGCGAGAGTGTCAAAAGGAAAGAAACGAGAGATTGGCGAGAGGAAACGGAAAGAAAGGGGTGCTGCGTCCGAAGCTGGAAGAAAATGAAGGTTCAGGGCACAATCGTGGTGAAGGATATTGGAACCAATTGTGTCTCGGGGAATCTGTAGCATCTTTGCGTCTATCTACCTTCCGAATTGTGTGTCTTCCTCCATGCCTAGTGTTTTTTGTCGAATAACCGGTGTCCGTAGGTGCCATATATTCCTCAGCATTCACATCATATATCATTTCCATCTTCATATGTATCGCCATCTGTGTGTCACTTTGATTGTATAGCTACACCTTCCTGTTTATTCATTTGGTTTACGAGTTGTGTAGCCGCCCCCGTGTACGAACCTGTGTTTATCTGTCTTTCGCTGAATATACACCTGTGCACCTACAGATGTACGAACGTGTGTCGACAGGAGTTGAGATTTTTTTATCTCTCCTGATTTATGTATATATGTAAGCATACATGAACTTGGTCGTTTTCCGAATAACTCACGCGACACCCTGTCTCCAAGTACCTGTTCGTTCTGTGTTAGTTACTCGGAGTATCTGTACTGAATCGACAAATAATAAAGGGGTGAACCGTGGGTTAATTTCAAGCGGGAAAGCTAGCAACTTAAATATACAACGGAGTATCACCTTTGATGCATAGATGGGCAGAACTCATCATGTAGGGGCTGTACCTAGGTGGCTCCTCTGTTTTAGTTCAAGAGAACTTTAAATGTTTACGGGTGTTGCTCTATCGTGTCTGTGTGCCGGATCCAAGTTGTGTTGTCTTTTCATGATTTCATGATGACGGCATTAAGTACAGTGGTGGCCACAATAAGAAGTTCGTCCCAATGAGCCGCGCGAATGGAAACAAAGGCGAAAGAATTTATATGTTCGTCTTCGGTGACTTACGTTTGCATGGCGCTGGCGAATTCGGTTTACTGATTGTCTGTTTTCGCTGCATCCTTGGGGCGGTCTGAATAATTGGTCTTGCCTTGTCTCTGGGACCTCATCAGGCAATGGGCTGATTGACGATCAGCGCGGCTATGACTTTGAAGAGAATAGGTCTGAGCCGGACGATAGGAATGGACACGGCACCCATGTTGCAGGTACGCTTCTCTCTTCATTTTTTGCCGTTATCTCATTCGTTTGAGTGGTTGCGTTTTGTTGGTCTACGGCCTGTCGTCATTCGTCTTTTTCTGCATTTTTCATCTCTCGTACCGAGTTCGCTTTCATGCCAGATATCAGTTATAAAATTGCGCACGTGCTGCGCATGGCGACGGACGTCCTTCGACACCTGGGGTGGGCATCGTTCTTTGTGCCTTCTCTCTGTTCTGGGTCTGTGAAGTAGCTCACAGAGAGAACGTCCTTGTGTCGTTCACGTGCTTCTACTGCACACGCCTATTGAATGTGGTGTCGTATTAGGGAATTAGACATTAAGCGAGAACGACACCTTGTGTGCCTTCGTTCCAGGAATCATCGGCGCATGCGCCAATGGGGGAGGCACTGTTGGTGGGGCACCAAAGACGCAACTCATGGCTCTTCGATTTATCGACAAAAACGGCTTGGTACGTTCATATGCTAACATCTTTGCATCTAATAATGCATAGATGCAGTTCCAGATATCATCGCTCACAGACATATATATATATATATATATATATAATAAAACCAAGCGTGAATACCGACGAAGCTGTTTGTTAACTCAATGACCGGGAACCTTAGCCAATACAGGTGAACGATGGAGGAAGACAGGTGGGTGCGAAGGTAACCACATACCTTGTTGTATAGCGTATTGCTCGGTCCACGGAAGGAGACACCTGTAACTTGGGGACACAACCCCTCCGTTTCCGACTTTCTTATCACAGAAGTGGAGCGCGGTCTGGAGGCGCTTCTCGTCACGTTTTCCCTTCTGTTTGGGAGGAAAGCATCTTGCCGCATCGTGTTTCTCTTTGTTTCCAGGGATCTATGGCGAACAGCATTCGTGCGCTGAACTATGCTATAGACCACGGTGTTCAAGTCATCAACAATAGCTGGGGTGGCCCCCAATCGACGGCTGTGTTGCGGCGACTGGTTCACATGAGTGCGGCCGCTCGAAACGGAAAAGGCATCCTCCTTCTCAATGCTGCAGGCAATGAGTCTTCGAATAACGACGTCTACCCGTCGTATCCTGCCAACTGGGATCAAGACAATACCATTAGGTCGGAAGCACAATTGAAGCTAGCGTGCATGCACACTGTTGAATGCATATGCAAGTATATATGGAGAGCTGCACGTGATCACGTATCCGTGCATAGATACTCACATTTTCCCTGCCTTTTCCCAGCGTTTCTGGTATGGTGTCTGCCTGGTTTGCTCGGTGCAGCGTGGCGGCCATTGACATTAATGGAGAGTTAGCGGACTTCAGCAACTACGGCAGAGAAGCGGTTGACATGGGAGCCCCCGGTGTCAAAATATATTCAACCAAGCCTGGCGGCGACTACCAGCATATGTCAGGAACGTCCATGGCGACACCCCATGTCTCAGGTACGGTCGCCGCTTTACTTCGTGGTTGTTCTCCGTTACGAGAACCTCGTGGTCTCTCATTCTCGCGGTCTTTCATCGTTTTGTGCGGTGATTATGCTTTTTCTTCGTCCGGTATACGACTCCCAGTCCCTCTTCCGGTTTGACGTTTGTGCCGGGGCGTCTGTTCATCTCCGTCGTCGGCTTTTCTCCTTTCGCGATGTTCACCGAAGGTGTTTTGCTCCCTTCCTCGCTTCCAGTCTTTTCTCCATCCCATCTTCTTATTCTTTTTTCTGCTGCTCAGCACCGACCGAGTCTTTGCTGTGTATTTGTTCGCCTCTTCCCGGCACACGTGTTCCCATTGTAATTCGGTTCGTCTTTTCTTTCGCGGTTTCGCCTCGAGCCTCATATGGACTAACCTGTCTACGAACGCGAATGAAGTTCTATCCATCGTTATCCGTCTGTGCATGCTCACCCTTTTGTGAGCAGACGGCCTTTTCTAGTGCTGTTCAATGCTCCTTAAGGTAGCATGCCCCATGCGGAGCCTCTTTTCTACGTCACGCCCTCCAGCGATATCTTTCCTGTCTATGCGAATACGTTTTACCCATTTCCTGTGCGTGTTTCGTCTCTTATCTTTCTCGGCCTCTGGATACGAGGACCGCTTCCTCTCATGTTCCGGCCCTTTGCATCCTCGCGAGCCCCGGCTCTGGCCTGCGTACCTTTTCTGTCTTCAGCCGTTGCAGCCCTGATATTCGGGGCCTTTCTGCGTAATGGATACGATGCTCCCGCAGCAGAAGTGAAAGACATCATCCGTCTCACTGCTTCTCCGGTCGACCAGCTCAAGGATGTGACGAGATGGGGTACAAGGCCAAATGCTGGAGATGCTGTTCTCGTAAGTTCTAGACCTCGTGCTTTGCCCTCTAGTAGCTTCGAATGAGTGATCAATTACACACTGAGTGTAGAAGCAGAGAGAAGGGGCTGTACATTTCAGGATGGAGATGCCTTTCGCGCAAGTTTTCGCGAGGTGGTGTTTCGCCCGTAGCCGTAACACTGACGATGAATAGCGCAGTTAACAAAGAACTACCTGAGAGAAGGAAACAACGAAGGCATCAGAGGCGGGATTCTTCGAACATGCAGCACTCACGGCGAATCCTACTGGAGTTTTTCACGGGCACACAGTGAAATCGCCTTGGTCTTTTTTGAAGCTGCAGCCGCATGCGTCTTCTGGTTCCTGGTGTTTCGGATCTCTGTTGTCTTGAGCGGCACGGTGCGCCACACCTAACCACAGAAGCATGCAACGGTGTGGCCATGTTCCTGAAATATTTCTGTCTTGCTTTCTTTTCAGATGGCCCGGATGGGAGGGATGTTCGCACAGGCAAAGTGCGAAGATATGGTTTTCGAGCTGGACGCCGGATCTGCTCACATCGTCGACATTCATTTGATGGGGTATCGCCGTGGCACATATACGTAAGTCGATACTGGGGATAAGCCCCCTCAAGATCAATTCGCCTATCAATATCTACAGACTGGAAGTTTAATCCTAAAAACACTAGAAGGGTATATGAACCTAACTATTTGCCTCAAGTGTCTTCTTGTGGACATGGCCGCTTGCGAGGAACCCTTTCAGTATTATCCATGCGGACTAGACTCAAGGTGCGTTCAACCGTCGTCTCAGTGTGGGCCGAGTCCACGCGACTCGACATGACAACATAGACGGAGTCAAGCACAATGCATGCAAAGCGCGTAGGCGTCTGGTAGGCGTCGGTTTTGTCTTTGACTGTTGTTCTCACTCCTTCTTCCTCTCCATTCCAGCAAGCCTTCATGGAAAGCTTTCGGGACATGCTCCACGCGTGCACTACTTACATCTTGGAGCACAGCTGGCCTTGCTTCTGTGTGCGTGCTTCCCCCCCCCCCCCCCCTTCGAAAAAACGCCTCTGATACGGCCAAGTGTAACTTCTGCGTCTCCCACACGTGATCTTGAAAACAGGGCTGATTTAACATTCGATGTTTTCTCCGAAAACGGCTACCGTCTGGACCAAATAAGAGTTCCGATGAAGCTCGTTATCTCCTCGGAGCCGCGCGAAGACGATAACGACTCACGTGCAGCGGCGGCATTCTCGGACGTCGTGTCGACATTTTCAGCTCACCCATCTGAAGGCTTTGAAGAGCTATGCCGTTTGCAGGCGAAAATTCATGCTGAGCGTGAGTCATTCTACAGAAGAAACCATATTGTCTAATATGCGATGGCTGTGCTTTCCGTGAATTGAGGTGTATTTGGGCTGAGTGCTCCACTGAATCGCATCAGCTCAGCCCGAGGAAAGATTGTGTTTGTTTTTGCCGTGGTTCCTGGAGAATATATATATATATATATATATATATATATATATATCGTGAAGTTACTATCAATGATCTGCGGCAAACATGTCGCGGTTTCTGTTTCAGGTTTACGTCGGTCGCTCCTGTTGCTTTTTCCTTCTCTTCTTTGTGTAGTGTAAACGTTTTGGAGGGGCAACTGAACATCAGAAGGACCGTCTCTTGTGCTGTGGTCTTTTGTCTTGTTAGGGAAAGCATCGCCCGCCATGATTATTGCCATCTGCGTTGGGGTGCTCGCTGTCGTGTTGGCTCTCCTTCTTGCCATTTTGTGCTGCAGAAGCGGGTAAGTTTCTTTCTGTTGTGCGCTGTACTCTCTCATTCTTGCGAATAGTTCATTAGGTTGAGATTCGGCGTTGCCGCTCAAGCTAGCCGGTGCAGCAGCGTCCTTGTTTTCAAGGGGTTGGGCATGCTTCTATGTATACGCATCCAGACGAGTGAGAGAATTCAGGGGTGTTGGAATAGAGTCCTAGGACGTCGATGTGGGCTAGCTTCTGTATATCTCTTAGAAAACACCAAGAAGCATGGGTATATACTTCTTGTTTGCGTATTACCGTATAAAAGAGATCACGCACTTTCTCCTTGTCGATAAGCTTCTGGCGCAGTGTGATGCCAGGTGTTTTCCCTAGTTTTTGGCGCGTTTAAAGCTTCGTTTAGAGGTTGTCACGGGGCACTCGCTACCTTTAGGATTATTTTTGAGGCAAAATGCGTCGTGTTTGCATCTTTCGGTTACCGTCTGAAATTATTTCTCTAGGCGCAAGGATTCAGGAGCAGCAGCGAAAAGGCGCAAGGCCATACATGGTGCTGCTGACAAGGGTAGCAGAGCCCGACCCAACGGAAACCGCCGGGCTCGGGAAGCAGCACATGAAAGGACGGGTTCGGATAACAGGCCACCGCACGTTTTTGGAACAGACGAGGATGAGGCATATCCTGCTGGCCATTTATGCGGGAGGGAACATATATTTACACCGTCAAAAACTCTCGAACAGTTCGCGACGTCGAATTCCAACCAGGAGGCGTCGTAGCCGTGGTGGACGTGGATGCCAGGGAGAGTGAGCCAGAAAAGTTCTTGAAGTCGTTTCTGATGCCAAATCAAGGTATACAGTACCAGCGGGCGACTCGGCTGGCTTTCCTGTTCGTGGGTGACCGGCTGCATCGGCTGTACACAGCAAGGCGGTGTGGAACGTCGGATCAGAGAACGACAGGATAAAGGGCATCACGGGAAGCAATATGAATCATAAGGATGGAATAACCCTTCAGCATGCGTCGTGAGGGTGGTAAAACTGGAGAAAGGAACCAGGCCAGAGAATGGATGACGATGCAAGCGACGGCCAGACGGTGGCGACCGCATGCAACCGAGAGATGTGGGGAGAAGACGAACGAGCAAACCACACCCGAAATGTCCAGGGTCCGGCTTTTTTCTAAGCGTTCGCTGTGTGTCGAGCCCTGCAAGTCACAGGAAGGGGGCAGAAAATGAGATCTCATCTTTGCTTCACCTTTCTTCCTCTGTGCAACAAAGAAGATGAGAAGGAAGCGGGGTGTTGCTTCCGCTACAGGTGGGCAATTCAAATGAAGGAAGACAACAAACGGATATTCATTCCAGCTAGGATACGTGCCCATTTCGTTAATCTTGGTGTCAAAAGTGCCATCACAGGCGCAATGAGCACGGTAGCAGGATGTAGGGACGGAGCCCCCCCTGTCAGTAAGGAAACTTTGTCACTATCCGTGTGTATGACTGTTGGGAGCGCAACTCTTCTTCGGAGAACTGGGTTCGTGCCGCTTGCCGAGTTGCGCCCGCTGCCAACGGCAGTTGTTGTTCTCCCTTATTTTTTCCCTGGCATTGTGAGCAAACAGGTCTCGTAGTCGTGTTTCACGCTACGCCGAGAACAGGCGGGCATGCGCGAACGGGTATACATGCTTTCATTTCTCAAATTCGCTAATGCTTGTGCTTACCAGTGTTTCGCTTCTACCTAAGAAATGCCGCATACTGAACAGTGGACGTATTGCAGATAGAATTGCTTTGTTTCGGAAACAGGATGGGGAGTCGCGTTTTGGGGGAGGTAGCGACTCGGGTTTGGCCTTCGGAATGTCAGATGCTGTTTTCTAGTTTGTTATGCCAGAACGCGAGAACTGGTTCTTTGTTAACTTTGAGTTGAGAATTCCCGGTAAAGTAATGCATTTGGTAATCGGCAATCAACGGCGATTTTGTTGCATGAGATCTCTTTTGTGCCACGTGCCCGCTTGGCATGGGTGTGTAGTCTCACATCGGGGCAAGGATGCGTCTATGTGGATGCGGGCGTGTACGACTTTCCTACTCGTGTACTCCGACACGCCTTTGTTGACGTATAGACGCGTCTGTGTATATTTGTGGGTTTATGTTTACGTGCTCACACAGTACATTCCGTAGAAAGAGGGAATTAGCAGTAGATTTACAATAATTTCATATACACGTACTAAACTAATATCTTACAAATTTTGACCTCTGCTGTGGCATTTGCTCTCTTCCAAGTAGTGTGGTGATTGGTGCTGGGAGAAATTAGAAGAATGATAAGAAGGAGACCGTCCAAATTTCTCTCCGTCTGATCAGCATCTGGTGCTGGATGAGAAAATGTAACAATATGCAGTTTGTGTCCTCCCGGTATTCCTTTAAGTCACGTTGAAACTTCGAAAATGTGTGCATCTGCTGAAGGGAAATCTGGATAGGTGTGCATTCGATTGTAAGGCAGCTGCGGTAAGCGGCTATATCTCTGCCAAGCGGCAACTGGATTCCAGGAACGCGTGTTGTGTGGGTCAAACAAAACCACATATTTGCGCCACCTATGGCATGTCTTGACCGCTAACACATGCTTTTGTACACTGCGCCGCACTTGTAAGGAGAATTGTTTTTGAGGATTTTGTGAAATGCAGGATGTTTCCACAACTGAGCTTTTCCAGATTCACTGGTTTTTATGTCAGTAAAACGCTTCTGTGAAGTGTGTTCGATTGTTGGCTAACAACTGCAGGGACGCGTATGTTTCCTCCAGTCACAAAGCGGCAGATCAACTGTGGTGGTTACCCCCAAGACTTTTGCTTGTTGTGGGGAGGCGATGGAGATGATTGCCTGGTGGCATTTCATTTTCTCGTGCATTTCGCTGTGCGGCAGCTTCGCATAGGTACGAAGGGTTTCTTTACGTATGCTCAAAAGGGCTTCCGGTAATCGTTCGCAACCCTATTACAGTTGTGCCGTTATTTCAGGCAACACACTAAGGCTTCTCTTTGAATCAGGTTCTGTTGTGAGATGCAACAGGAACCATTCTTTACACTGCTTGCCTGCAGCGCAACTACAGGTATCTTCGTCCCATGTTTTCCGGCCTGTTGAGGACGAATGGATAGATGCGTCTTTGCACAGACCCTGAGCGTACGTGAAGTGTGTTGTTTCTCTAACGTGTGTTTTTCATGCTAGTTGAGGAAACGTGTTTTTCATGCTAGTTGAGGAAACGTGTGTTCTTCATGCTAGTTGAGGAAACGCGCCTTTTAGTGCAACTCACCGAGTGAATGAAAAGAAAGGAACATAGGAGTATATCCCGCCACGTGTTGTGAAATGTATGATACGGGACCGTCTCATTGAAGAAAAGTAGAGAAACGCTGCCTTTAAAGCTTGTGCTTTGGCACAACACGAAAATATCCTTACGAAGCATTGCAAGCGACAGGGGAAGCGGACGGTCTCCCACAGTTTTTTTACCAATCGCTAAAGTTGGGAGTGTCTTTCGCTGCCATGTTGCAACAAAAAGAACGTCGACAAGAAACAAAATCGGTGGAAGGCCGTCTTGTCCTTCAGCAGGTGACAGCTTCGCGTCACTGGACGATGTACGGAGGATATGGGAACTTCTTTGGATCAATGTATATGGGCTGCCTTGTAGTCTAGACTATATAACCAAGTATGAAATTGGATGCAAACAAGGGCACAATAAATCCTCGTAGGGTTTGTACCTATTTGACTCCTGAGTATAAGAACTGTAGTTTGTCGGGACTGAATTCAGCAAAATGAATTAAACGGTACTCTCCAGGAAAAAAAACAGTTTGTAAAAAATCTAGGAACCCCATTTTACAATGCGTAACAGGGAGTGTATCTTCAGTTGTTCTCTGATTAGTATTGCATGCCCTGAGTTGTAAAGCGAAAGGAAAGGTAACCGGGCGGGCCGCTGTGTGGAAGTGCCACCGCATTCATGCCGCGACTGCAGAACGACAGGTAAACTGAGATAGAAGACCGTGGTAGTGACAATTATCAGGTGTGTACGCGTGGCACGGCAACATCGCTCGGCCTCGAAAGGGTGCGGTTGCTCACAGTCCTCCGTGTGCCTGTTGAAGACAGAGATGCGGAAGGAATTGAGAGTCAGGGAGTTTGTTGTGGACAGACGCGCCCCGCACAAGGCCCTTCTTCAACTCTACTGGTAGAAAGATGCGTGGAAGGAGTCGTTTTCCCTGCAAGACGCAGCGTACAACTATTCGGCAATTCAAGTCGCTCCAAGAGTGCTCTCGGTTTCCTTATGCTTAATGCAAGGGAAGTTTGGTTTGTATGTGCAACTGACACCCAGTTGGAGTTTTCAGGTCTTCAGGGCGCGTGGATCAGTTATGGGTACAAAAAATTTAGCTGTCCTTGGGCATTAAGCCTCCCGCCTGTGATTACTAACGAAGGCGGCACCTGTCGGGTTATCCCGTCGCCTGACCAGGTATTTGATTTCGGTTCGGTCAGCCGAATCCCCTTTCCAATACATGCCGGATGGGGATCGAAGTCGAAGGTAATACGTGGTGTCCGATGTTGCGCACAAGCTACCCCGGGTGTAGTTACGTTTTTCATTCGTTGACTCAAGGACCTGCATCTCGGTTGAACGAGTGGCTGCGAACACCTTTCGTCACTTTCAACAACACTCCCTGATTCAGCAGAGGTCGCGAACACAAGGCTTGCATGTTGCTCAGAGTCGTTGCCGGCTCCTATTGCCCTTGAGTCCGGAGTATCTGGATGGATGTGGCTTGGACCTTTACTTGGAAATACTTGCCACTGGTTAACAAGGCAAGCAGACGGTGCACCATGGCCACCGCAGCATTCGCGGGTGAGGTTCACATGGTGGCAGCATGTCGCGCACACTGACTCCCCTTCCTCCATCTCTGTACGGCAGCAGGATCTGCTACGGCGCTTGACAGGTATGAATGAAGCGGGGTAAGCCTCGTACTGTTGGGGTCGGTGGTCGGATTGAGGCAAAGATCCTGAATGTGGCAGAGGAGGAGGGACGGCGAAACAGGAGGACGAGGCCCGGGCTGGCGTAGGGCCTCGTTGGCTCCTGACAAGGTACGGCGACACAGAGCTGCGAACGCTGCATCCTTTCCGATGCGGTGGGAACAAGTCATCAGCTCTAGTGAAATGATCTCTTGCTATCGGCTGAGCGGCCGGAGTAACCGTATTAGCCTTATGGTGACCCGAACAGACGGGCCTTTTGTTGTATGCCAATTCCTGCCTTTCGTAAACAGGAAGATGAGTGCCGGAATCGTGGCAGCCGGGATGTGTGCACATGCCCGTAGAGACGCATGGGTCATCTGAAACAGTGGTAGAGGACGATGCAATGCTGGGGCCTTCCAGGGTCATCTTGCCAGGAGGAGTTGTCAATTGTGGACGGTCAGCGCATCTTCGCTCTATGCAAAACATTGGCAAATGGACAGCCAAGTCAGCCCAAAAGCATGACGCGCACCAAAGCCTGCAGGTCCTTTTTCGCCCACAAACTTCCCTTTTAGACGAAGTGCTCCTGGGTTGCAGTGTGGCACGACAAAGGATCCTGACTCACGTATCGAACGCTCGCAAACTGGAACCGCAGAAGGCCCACCGTTTCAGCTTCGTTTGACCCCGCGTTCGCTGCTCCTGCGCACTTGAAATCTACGGCACTTCTGTGATGTAGTAGCCGCCACTAGAAGGGACCGTGTGACCCCAAACTTTGTTGCTTCGTTCTTTTGTGGATTCCATCGTTCTCTCTCTTGTCAAATATCATGGTGGGAAAGGGCTGGGAAGCAGCAACCGTCTTACCTACTGTTCTAAGACGCTCGTCTAAAGCCCGGCATGCGTTTGCGGAAGAAGCTGCTAGTTGGCGCACGTTGCCCAGCTGTGCTTGTGTCGCCTGGATCGCCGCTAGGGCGTCTACAGAAAAAAGTGGACACGTAGAAACTCTTAGCGCCGACTGTTTAGATTTGGGCCGGAGTAACCGTGGTCAGTCAAAACTGTACCACAACTCTCACGACTCGGAAAGAATAGCGGTGCAACGCAGCCACGAGGAAAACAGTATCACGTAAACAAATATTGCAGTTGCTCTTATACACATGTCCTCTCCTCGAAGTTCGTCGGAATAAGACGTCACTTGTGTGCAACACTCCTAGCTGGGAGAATCCTTCCGTTGTGCCCGCGCCTGTCCTCCGTGGACGTGGTGGAAACGCACACAGGTCGTCGCAAGAAATTCTTGATTATAAACTAGTTTGATTTTAATGTGTTGAGTTAAACCTTAATGACTCAAATTCACGGGGTGCTATAAATCTCGTGAAGCGGAAGGCGGCATGGCATACAGCAGACATTCAGAAACCAGGCTGGTCGGCTTTTACCGACAGCATCGGGCTGTTCAGTGTTTGATACATGGGGGGCAGCGTCAAATGCGCAAGTGTACCACGGACTACCGCCTGGAGCTCAATCGCAGCAACAGCAGTTTCAAATCTGTCAACATTGCTTGGTAGGGATCATTCCTGTTGTCGTCCGAACTCGAGACAGAAAGGGATACGGATCCAACACAACGGAGTTGGTTTTTTGTTGGTTCGGTGATTGGCTATCTGGCATTGTTTCTTGTCAATGCTTTTATTCTGAGACCTAACGGCACGTCGCACGTCGGTGGGCACCGCATCTGTCGATCCCCATTGCAGCCCGCATGCTGTTGAGTTCTGGTACTCACCGTCAACCATGCGGCTGCAGAGAAGCTGGGAACCTCTTGACGCCGCCTGCAAGGGGGAGATAAGACAAGGACCAAGCAAGTGCCACCATTTTATCGCATAGGAGATCGGAGCCGTAATCCCAGAGAGAAGGGGCCTGGACACAAGGGCGGCGGGGTGACATTCATTTTCATGAGTTAAGTTTCAAACACAAGCGAGTACTGTTGCGAAGTCATGTGCTGCTTGTTGTCAGTGGAATACGTATTAGCTGAGATAACCCATGCCTGTTTCGCGGGGCGTCGGTCCACCACATGGGCGTTTCCCTGTATGAGGCTTCCTTCTGTCTACAGTTCTCTGAGGATGACCTTCAGAACGAAAATCTGCCTGACAATTGCTCGCTTGCATACGAACCTGTATTGCTTCCTGTTGGGAGATACAGATCTGTTCAAGTTGAGCAACTCGACCTTCGACACCTCCTGGGGCAGCATCCTTCTTCTCTGTGGCCACGTCTCGTGATTTGGTTTGTGTAGAGTCGTCCAGATTCTTCGTCAGTCCGGGGATCGCTGATCTGTTTCTGTTCACCGGTGTGCAATGGAGAGACCTGAAATCATCCGCGATACGTTGACTATCGCAGAAGCGACCAGGCGAGAAATTGCAGCGGGGGACCGTAGTTGGATTGGGGATGTCAGCGCAGCTACTGCTTCTTCTCCTGATGCCCAGCTTCCCGTCAGTACCCTCAGGCAGTCTCCTCCCTCCGTCACAGCCCCGATGCGTACGATTAAATTCCTCAGTCTGCGGACAGCTGGTGCACCGTAGGACTGCCTGTGATTTCGTCTCCGCCCCTTGAATCAGATTCCTGACGCAACACGTGCGTCGACTTCCACAGTTCCGCTTTTGGTTGAAAAGGCGTTGGTGGACATTAGGTTCGGAGGAAGCATGCTGTGTCTTCAGGTGTGAATTACAACCTCCCGACACTGCCGTTGCAGAGCGTGTGCGTCGACCAGCAGAGTCTCCGTCCCTCATGCGGCGGATTGTTTGCCAGTCTCCTTCCTGTGGAGAACGGGCTTTCGGTGCCAGACCCCCGTCAGCCGGAAGATGCCCCCGCAAGGCAGGACTCGTAGATTGCTCGAACTGAGGACGAAAGCCTACCCAGACACCAGCACGGTGCACGCAGTACGTGGAGCAACGGTAGTTTGCAGGTTCGTTGCTAGGTTTTTTCTTCTCGTCAGGTGGGTGGTTTGAATGCGAGTGATAAACGGCAAATCGAGACAGCGTTTGGACTGCACATCCGTGATATGTCACAAAACTCTCGCTGTTCTACGGGGCAGAAATAGGCACGCGCTGTCCATTTCTCGAAGTCCGTCACCTCACTGTCCACGTCGCAAGGGACGTGCTGCACCGTTGAAACCGGACACACGCTCAGAAGCGCTCCTACATGTTCCTCATATCCTTCCAGTCGCTGTGTGAATCAGAAGTATCTGAGGGCAACATCTATGGTTCGAGGTCGTACGTTGCCCTTACGGGCGCAACAACTCTTGAGTTAAATTGAACCACCTTACTATCCGTTTCAAGGGGGAGATGCTTTTCTGGCGCTACACCACTTGTCGACGGCGGCGTTGAGCGACTTCGCAGCCGGTCCTCCAGCTGTTCTTTCCGTCTCCCCAGATGTTTTAAGCAGCTTCCCCTGTGCTCCAAGAGATGTTCGCGCTGCTCGTAAATCTGCCGTAGTGTTGTAAACTCGTGTTTGAGTTCGTAGAGTTCTTCACGCATCTGCAATCTGGCGAGGCTCTCTCGTCGAATCTTCTGAGCTAGCATAGAGGGGACACTGTCAGATTTCACTTTCTTTTCATCCTTTTGCTGCTGAGCGAGACGTTCGTGCTCTAACCGTTGGAAGCCTAGCACTTCTTGGTGTACTTGTTGTCCTCTCCGGACACTCTCGATATCCGTCTGCTGCCTCGTGACTTGACGACGAATATCCGTGATCGCTCGCTCTTGCTTTTCCAGTGCCTCTCCAATTCTACAAAGAATTGTATCCGCGTGCTCATGCTCCCAAAAGGTTCCTGTAGGCAATAGCTGAATTATTTACAGTCGATGACGCGCGTTGCCACTTGAATGCAAGTCCCGGCTACTTATAGGCAGCATTTGCTCCATACATGTATGTGCGCTTGCCTGTAAGTGAATGCTTGTCGGCAATGGTGGCACTTCCCCCTCGTTTGCGTCTCTGCTTGTACACCAGCCCTCGATGACATGCTTATCTGGCGTGTCTGCGGGCATGGTCTTCGCTCTGCACAAACCGCGATCGTGATGTGCTGGAAGCGTTCTTCTGAGTCCGGTGAGCTGTCTTTGTTGTCGGGGAGGCGGGAGAAGACACCGTCCGAATGCCGGCAGACTCAAGCTTTGGTCAGACATACGTAAAGAAACAGGCTTTTGTCGTGCAGTCAGCCGCTTGCCAGACGTGGCTTTACGTAGCCGGGGCGATACGCCCGGCAAATGTAACCGCGGAGGAGTCTGAGGCGCTTTCATTTGTTTGAGAGTTGGCATGCGTCGTTTTAACACAGAGAGGCGCAGTGTCTCGAACTCTCTCAACTGAAAAAGGAGCGGACAAGGGGACAGTGCAGAACTGCCGGGTGGGCGGTACGGGTCATTCCTGATGCAGAAAAGGGCGAAGGATCGCGACTTCACAACAACTGTCCTTGCCCCTAAGACACGAACAGCACAGGCTAATCGATTGCCGCAGCAGTCACCACTGTAGACAGAGTCAATGAACTAAGTCTCCATTTTCTCCCTTCTCCTACCCATGATAACCGAAGCCCCCAGAATACGACAATGCTCTTCCTCTCCAATTGCCATGGGCTACAACCTGAGTTTGTGGAACCGTATTGAGACAGCAACCGAAAGGTGTGTGTCGACACGACGCCTCCTCAGCTGATGTCAGGTGTCATTCGTTCGTGCGCAAAGACATTTTCACAGCACCACGACAGAAAAACTGTAAGGGGTGGGAAGGATCAGTTCTTATGCCGTAGTCTGGGCTTACTAGTTCGGTTCGCCATTGGGAAAATTCCCCTATAGCTGTAGAACCGGTCCAGAAGACATCAGGGCATGATAATAAATGGGCGTTGTTGTTCTTATATACTTGGAGCCCGACAACCAACGAGACAAGACGGGAGCGTAGATATACCGGCTGCCTCTTGTAATTCAACGCAGTGTGTTACTCCCACTTCAGATCATCGAATATAACGGTATGATCCTGAATGTAACGGTACAAGCGCCATAATTGTCATAGCTGAGAAGTATGCACGTGTATCAACTCTAGACCCACAGTCTGTTTGGAGATCCTGTTAGGTCAGGTAAGGTTATGATGAAGTGCACGTCGTGATGTTTCGTAGGGTTCGTGTGACCGACGGGAAGAACACCCGCCAACAAGCAATGTGAGATTAATTTTACCTCTAGCGATCCTGACTCAGCTAGCTGGAAATTACTGACAAATGCAAAGGTGTAAAGGGGTGCTACGAAATCTGACGGGTCCCGCGTGACGGGAAAAGCCTACAAGCCGCGCTGGAGTTGAAGCACACTCCAGGCTTACCCTGCATTTTCTCATTAACGTTTTTAAGTGATTCCTCTACACGAAAAAGTCGACTGGAAACAGACAATCCATCACGTTGTGCTTGTTCCAGGGCCTGCTCGCATATTCCTCAGGGAAAGCTTATTCCTCTCTTCAGAAACGACAGCAGTACCAGGCAAACTTGTAAGCAATTGCACATATATATGTACATGCGTATATGCGTACATATATACAAGGGCGACAGCCACGGCACGTCTCGCCGAAGGACGCACAAAGTTCCGAAAGTCTTTAGGCCACCTATAAAGGGGCTCTCCCTCAGTTTGCAACACTGTGTTTCTTGGTAACTCACTCTGTATGATGGCTGCACCAGTTAGAGTACGCGTGACGAGGTGGCAGTGACACCGGCAAATGCTCTGGTTTTTAATCCGGCTTGAATTCACTATGATCAAGTGACTGCTAACGCACGTCTGTTCGATACGACCACGTGGCCAAACGACTGATCGCTCCGTGGCTCTGTCCCGCGCGCTTGCTGTATCCAATTTGCCAGAAAAAAATCTGTCGCCGTCAACAGCAAAGTTTGGAGGTTGAATCATCCTATGCACGAGGTTACCCCGAAGTCTTCGGATTTGTGTCTCTGCGAACGTGGGAGTGAAGCTCTTGCTTTTCCAAACATACACAGCTAGTGCGTGAAATCCACCAGGCGCTTCATATCGCTTCCATCTTCCAAATAAACGACATAATAACTGAGCGCATGTAAACTAGCCTTAAACACACCAATCTGATTTGATTAACAAAACAGCATAGAAGATTCGCCTGCATGACGTCCAAACATTACCCGTAATTATCAAAGAACGGGTAGTCCAGTGCAAGAGGAGTGTATGAGAACTCGTTCTTGGCTGGTCGTGCTAGTAAATGATTAATTACAACAGAAAGATCCATATAGAGGACTAGCGAGCATCTTGAATCTGAGCCTGCTTACCAGAAGTCGCTGGCCTGCGTTGAATATCCGGCTGTCTATGTCGTCTCGGCCAATGTTGTCTTCTTCGATACCTAATTCTATCTATAGTGAAACAAACAGTTGGAAGACACGTGCACTAAGCGTCTCTCAGTGGGCCCTGTATTTTGTCCTGGTTCTCAGCGGTTATGCTTGCCGATTTGACAGTTGCTGTGCGGCACTCCATGCTTTCGCACCGCCAAAGGACAAGACAAACAGCCACTTTTCAACTCGGATAGGGTTGATATGACACAAAAAAGGAAGCACTCTTCCTCAGCAAACAACAGCTTCACTCGAAATCCCTCTGAAGATGAAACACAATAACAAATAACTTCGTTTGATCATTCTACATTGCGTGTTGACTTTAGGGCAATCACGTATCCAAACAAGAATGAGATATAACAGGACCGCTTAATGGAGTAGGTGTGTAAATCTATGTTATTTCTCATTCCGCCCCTCCTTCCGTCCACGTTAGTGCAATATCCATACCTGCATTACCCATAACTACTCCTGTTGTACCACCAAGGGTGAATAGAAGAACGAAACCAATGGCGCCCGGAATAGACTCATGGATGTAATGAGTGTTCACGAAACCATGCTAACACAATAGAACTTGGATCCTGTGGAATAACCTTAATGTAGTAGGATATTCAAATCCAACGGGTAAGAAAAAAGCCGGTGCATAAAAAACCGTCCCTCGAAGCTTCACCTGATTTACACGGCCCGCCAGGGCGTGGACGGCGACAATGAGACTGGTTATGGTGTCTTCGTCTGTCCTGCGTGTCGCTGCGTTCAGGGTCTGATGCACTGCTGGACCCCCTTGGCCTGTTGCCGATTCCCTTTTCCGCGAGCCGCCATCAGCCTTCCGCTACGGAACAGGAAGTTACATTTGTCGATGGACTTGTGTTGAGGGTGGAGAAAACCGGGTTTTGTTTTCAGTCTCATTTAAACCCATTTTTCCGCATGAAACTACACAACAGCGCTCCCTAGTAGCCGTGGCTGGACCTGCGAACCTAGTGTACCAAACGTGGAAGAACTGTGTGGTAGTGAGTACTGCAGATTAACTGTAAGTATCCTGACTTCATTCAAGCTTGCTGAGACAGGGCGAGCTTTTCGGGTTTCTCAGATGTGGCAAAACTGCCAGGACGACGGAGTCGCCCGGCCTGCTGCTACAGTTACACGGGGTCTCCAATTTCTGTAGAACATCACGAGGAGCAGCTTCATTCCACACGGACGTGTACTACAGGTAATTATGCACGCCACTATTGTGCACTGAACGCTACCCCAGTCGTCAACGAACATTTGATCAGTCGTCTATGGCAAGCAAGGTGTACAGGATTCCGGGCTATCAGAGAGTACGCTGGCGAGATCGACAGTGTCGAAGATAACGATGACCTGGTTGCTGTTGCAGCATGTTCGGGATTGTGGAAGGACACGACGAAGCCCCAGCAGTGGGCTCTACAAATATGCCAAGCCGCTTAGTAGAGCTAGCAGAGAATTATCCACAGCGCAGTGCGTTGAGGGGGCAGTGTGTCAGTCACCTGGGCTTGAGATATCCGGGGTTTGGAAAGGTGAGCTTGGCTGTAAGTGCGAATGCTTCCGATGTTAGCCGAGCTTCCAACACCGGAGGAGAGACTTAGGCCAGAGTTGAGGTTTGCCATACCAACTCCAGGTCAAGGTGAATATACGAACAACTGATTCAGATATCTGGAGAAGTACCGCCAGCAGCTTGCAAGACAGCTAGTCAACTGCACGGCGCTATCCAGCTGACAGGCCTTGGACTTTTCTCGGCTCTGGATAGCCCTGCTCTGGGGAACCCCCCTCAGGAGGGTGGTAGAGACGCTATGATGACGTTAGAAACTGCTAGATGACACTTTTAGATGCTGAAAATCGTACCAACCTGTAGATCTGTATTTTTAGTCTTAAAAAGCCAACTGTCTACGCAGTTAGAAATCCTGTGTGCAGTTGCCCTCGGCGACTGAGATTCCGCTGAAAGGGGCATTCATTACCTCATGAGACTGGAACTCTTAGGCACTTATCAACACAGGGTCGCGCGATGAGCGATTGTGCATCGATCCGTAGCATGGCCGAAACCACTGAATCTTTGACAGTGCATTGCTTCCCGCCGTCAACAGGAAGGAGACGGCAAAGTTTGACGCACTTCAGTGAGGACGCGTGGCAGGGTTTTTTTTGCATGGCCATCACCCAACACGCGGGGAAGCGGGGGCGAGCGTTAGGGGAGGTCATGCGCAGAAGAACGCCGATTGCCCCCAGAATGCCGATTAACGGTGCATATTTTGGAATCACGCCTGCGACTACGCTGGTAACATTTGCCCGTTCGCACACATTGAGAGGCATTCGCTCGGTAGTAACAGCCCACCGTTGTGTGTCTAAACGAGGGCTTTCTGTAGGCTATTGAGACACCATGGTTGTCCAGATGAGGCGTTGTCTGTCTGTCCCTTCAACATCCGGCCAGGTGAAGCAGGCCAGGAGCCAGTGAATCGACACCCAATTGCTTTCAATGTTCTCACGTCACCAGACCATACAGAATGCGGGGGTGTGAGCATGCTGAGATAATCTTCTGTCCACCGGTAGGTGCAGTGAGATAGAGACGGATAGATCACTAAGAGAGGTTGCAGACTCGACACATAAGCGGCTGTGCAGAGAGAAAGACGGAATCTAATTTCCGACCAGACAGGTTCAGCATAGGCAGAGCCGAAACTACGGTTGTAGTGTCGTCGTCCGCGTACCATAGAGACCTCGCTGCCTGCCGGTGAAGAGGACCAGGAACTTGCTACTGCTTTCAGGGGTTGCGGACCCTTCTTTACCAGGTACGCCGGAAAAGCGACCAAGCGCAAATTTACTAAGGCGAAGAAAGTCACAGAGGAATATTAGAGGAGAGAGAACGATAACAACAAAGCGTTACTTTTCTTTCCTTTCGACATGCTGTGTGTCATGCCTGGGAAAACAAAGCAGACGGCATGCACCGTGCTGTTGCACGCATTTCCGGCAAAAACGTGATTTTCCCGAAGGAAACTTCCGATGTGTCGAGTGTTCCCTCGCTTCAACAATGCCGACTCTCAACGAACATAGCGTTTCTCAGCGCACATTATGATTCTGTCTAATTCAGATTACGCATCGCTTGGTGCCTACAAGCGATACCGTCTCGCAGGGGAACCGCCTGTAGGCATCATTGTGAAGAATGGAGGCGGCAATGGCTTATGACAGCCCACCAGTGTTTTGGGCAGAGGCAAGAGAAGAATTTAGAATTAATGTCGACCATCACGACGAAAATAGGACTGAGTTATAGCCAGAATTATCTCTACTTTAGCGAAAGGTGCACGTGACTTGGGCCCATGAGAACAGGGACAGTACGTGGAAAACGAAGCAAATATACGGACGCGGGCCCGCCAAATTGCGTTGTGTATTCAGGGTTAGTGATGAGGCATGGACAACGGTAGAATGGTACTGCAGTCTCGCATCCCCTTGCATCAAAAGCCTGTTTTGAAAAACCAGTGCATAAGTCTTTTCTCCAGTCCATCATTAACTTTCTGATAGTTTCGTTCTGTACGCCACACTCGGCGGCCTCTAAGATTCTGGGTCGCTGGCTGTCGACCGGACCGACTCTAGCGTGCACCAGCTCAGAGGCTTTCCCACGGCGTCAAGCAACTCACAGTTGCGGTGTTCTTTGTTTTAGGACACACTGATGAATGGAAGGACTATCGATCCATATTCAGAAACACAATGGCGCGCACGGTAGAACGTCTAAACATCGACAGACTACGCTCAGATTATGCTGAAGACTGGTTGTCGTTCACGAGGCGTGTGATGCGTTGGCGATTGATTCCTGAATGAATGTGACTGACAGCTCTTTCACCGATGTATGAACGGCGTAGACAGAAGGCGTGTGCCTTTGAGAACGTGGAAACGGAAAGCCGAAACATGGGCACCTCGATAGAATGGTTGCTTTGGAAGACACGTGAGGATCCTGAGGCCCAATGGCTTATCTAGAACCACCCAGCGTTGTGCATACCACGAAATACAAAACAATTTATACGGTGCCCTAGCGCTCACCGTAGGACACACTCTCACCGGCTGAATTCGGAAACAGCCAGAACCCACAAGTGAAAGTGAAACGTGGAAAGATCTGTCTAATTAAAAGTGCATTGCAATCGTCACCTTCGTCGTCGGCACAACTTCCATGCCAGGTCTAGTTGCCGACGGCACAATAAGATGTCCTGGTATACCCCAGCTCGTGCTTCCACTATCCGAAAAACTTTGCGTGTATGTCGGCTTGGCCTTACACGCTACCAGGAAGCTCCCAGTAAACTCTCTTATGTAGCAGTGGTACCAGGTAGCCACGGAATCTGATCGTGGAACTCTCGAGTGTTTTATGCGCCCGTCGACGCTCGTGCATAGCTGGCGGGTCACCGAAACCAAGTGGCCAGTCGTCCCATAAGAATCGAGTTTGTTTCCTCCTTGCTTGAAACGTGGTTTGCTTGTCCGCCTTTACAGCAGAGTGCCTCAGCTGTCCATTTTCGTGTTTTTCGCTTCGACCACAAAAACCTCCTGTCAAAGCTGACCATCGACTTGCATAACAGTGCGGTGGGACCAGTGCATAGGAGCTTGCATCGCACAAAAGAACACTACAGTACACAACAGAGCCTGTTGTGACTGACCTTCAGATTTGTGATCAGCAAACTGGCTGGCTGCTTTCCTCGTTACTCATGTGCCGAATTGTTGACCGTTTGTGCATGCTCTATTAAGGTGTGATTCAAATTTTCGGGGTGTCATCCCGAACTGCTTTTATATATGCGTGCAGAACGGTATTTATTGAAACCCTCACCTTTTTGAAGATCAAGATCGGTTTTTTTAACTTGGTGACAAACCAGCTGACAAGACCATTTCAATGAAGACTTTCACATCCCCCGCTTTTTATTGCTTATGTATCGTCTTCGGTGCCGGTCGAGTCGTCTCTCTTCCATCCGTCACTGCAGCGGGTACGTCTTTTGAAGAATGGGAATGTCTCCTCTCACATCACAGGAATGACGCGCGAAAAAAAGACGTTTCTACCCCGGGTGAAACAGTTCAGCTAACCGTAATCTCTAATATATGGGATGGTGTGCACGGGCGATGCTCTAACTATCGTGTGTTGCCTGTCCGCCCGCCTGGGAATGAGGTCATGCTGAATGCTCTCCGATAGATGCCCCCTTGGCGTGACTGTTCGTGCAGATAGGACGTCGGGGCTAGCTTTGCGCCGGGCCCAGGCGATCCCATACAATCCCGCGCTGCAATATGGAAACGGAAACATGAGGACTGCAGCCGGTGGCGTGCCTTCCGCTCCTGTTGTGCTCCGGCCCGTTGTAGCCCCTCTGATTCAGGGCACTTTCTGGCGCGTGCACAACGGACTCGCTGCTGCTTCCAATTCTCTTCTCGGCACTGGTAAGGTTCTGGTTGGAGCGTCTACTCCGTTCCGATCCACATGCACCAGAAACGGTGGATAGGGTTAGGTATATTGTAAAGTTCAGCAGTTTTTGAGTCTCACTCGAATCCATGAGTCAACTCAGTAACCCGAGAGCGGTGTGGACGCTCCGTCTTCCTACGAGCGCCCTCGGGTGGCATCAGTACCAACTCGGCCACCAGCAGTGTCTATCGGTATCCCTAGGCACGCAAATTTTCGGAGAAATACTTCCCGAGGCCTGATCATGAAACCAGTCTTCCTGTTTGTCCATGCCTTCAGAGATTCCATATGCTGCGCCACTTGGGCGAATTCCTGGTCCATACCCTCCTCCTATGGTCGCACCGCAGCAACAGATAATACCCTCTCTGCCGAACTCCGCAGTTCAAGATGCCACTATGCCAGTCGTTCAGCCTGACTGGCTGAGCAGCATGTACCCTAATGCGGCTGATCCTGTGGCTGCGGTGATGAATGCAATCGCTTCTCAACGCTACGCTCCTCAGGCCATACCTTGGGAAGCAACTGGTGCCCCTCCACCAAATGGCCAATACTTCGCGGAAGCCCGCGGGACACCTCCATATTCCAGTCCCAGCAACAATCCAGGAGGATGGCCAGGTGTCTCTCCAGTGTAGAGTCCTTCAGCAGCATTGTTGGCTCAACGAATTTTAACACCAGCTTAAGTAAGGGCCGGCAATACCTGTCCTGGACGCTGGCGTTCAAATGGACGCAGGTGCGCAAATATCACGGGAACCATGCGCTCTCAGTTTTCCGTCTACCGATCAGTCAGAAGCGACGCTGTCTGATTAACGTGGAGGCTGATTTTATGCCTGCCCTGGTTGCCTTTCTCCTAGGGGCAGTTTTTGTCGCGATGGGCGCCGCGGGGCAATGAGTGCGCCTGCATATGACAGCTGTCACCATGTGTGTTCCTCAGTCCTACGCAAATTGCAGTGATGTTCGTGAGTATCGAAGCTCCAGATTTGTTGGAATCGCCTGTGAAGCTGCTTTTGTTGTCCTACCCGTACCACACATGGAACTTCATCTGCCTTCCATCGCATGGCCATTACTCTACCTCGCTGTCTGAGGGATGCCGAATGCCCTACCGGGAGACAGTTGAGTGTGTTGTCATGAGCGCAGCCGATTGCTAGCTGTAAGATGTATTCCATCAATGCGTCAGGAGACGGCCAAGTGCGTGCTGCACTCTGACTGGCAATGAGAACACAACGGCTCGTGAAAAGTGACTTTTTCGTGGATAAAGCATTACATGTTTCCGGGGTAGAGTACCATGACAATGCACACCTTGTTTAAATACCACACGCTGAGTTCTGTCCTTGTACCTCCTCTTAATTTTCCTTGAGCTTGGACGAGAGCATATCTAATCCTGCAGTCGACAAACCTGTCATACAACAAAAAAGAGCACAGAACACTGAATAGCGATGATGCCCCCGCAGATATGCACCTGGATTTGACCAGGCTTATAGAATCGTAATCCCACAGTTGCTCGCACGGAAGAAAACACCTATTTCGACGCGTGCTCTTCCTCTTGAGATGGGGTGCTTGCCGTGCATGTTTACAACAAATGAATCATGTTCAATCTAGACACCGTACGATAGTGGAGTCTTCTGAGAGAAAGCTCATAACGCCCTTGTGACAACGCAGCTGGTACAGAAAGACGGAGTGCTTGCAGGCTAGCTTTTCTCCCACTGTAAACAAAAAACACTTCTACTCTTATTCGTGGCAGGTTGCCTCCGGTGTGTGAGAACTGCAGGCCGCAACTGCCAGCAAGTAACCTACCCTCTGCCTGAACGGTTTTTCGTGCTTGTTGTAGTGCGTCTCCTTCGAGTGCTTGTACAATCTGAAGTGGCACACACACAGCGGTTGGAAAACGCGATTGAACGCAATGGGTTTTTTTCGTGCGAAACGCTCCACCGTCCCACACGGGCACATTTTCGCAAGAGCAGCTCATAAAGGCAGATCGGTTGGAGTGCCTTGATCCCCCTGGTAACCATACACATGTACTTACAACAGTGTGTATCGGTACTGACGTTAGGTGGATATCGTGCCCAGAATATATAGCCCCACTTGCGCCAACACAGGAACCTCGCAACCAGTAAGCAATGACCAGTCCTCGGAAATTAGTTACACACAAAATACAATCGTCTAGTACATGGCCGATACGTAGTTCCGCTGGTTCCGTATGACTCTGAAAGCTCCGAGGAAGGGGAGCGACACACACGGGAAGGCCTGATGACACGACCTATTCGTCACTTGAAACACGATCCATCTTCGCCGTTTGTTGGCCAATGCTATCGTAGCCGCCTCCACACCCGGCACAGTTGTCCCCGTCGTTTTTCTCATTTCACGTCGGACACCTTTTAAGGGTGCCCTTGACACCAGGAGCGGAGGCGGAGGCCGATGCAGCAGGTATCAGCTAACGTCCTCGGTTCGCCCGTGTCCCCATCGCGTGCCCTCTAGACGTTGGAACGACACAGACGGAAAAATTCCTGCCTCCGTCATTGAACAGCCCACTCACCATCCCTGTCTTACCTGCTTCTCAAGGGCTTTTGCATGCAGCCGCCTGGACGCTTGGAGAATATCCGTTGCAAGGAACACGCCTCGAGAGGCCAAAACGGCGGACAGGCGAGGAGCCAAGACAAGCCATAGGGACCCGATGAAGGACGGTCTCGAATTTCCGTCGCTGTGTTCAGTTGAACGCTCTGGGCTTCCTGCGACTTCCCATGTCTCATCTGCTTGCTTCACAAGGCTCGATAACAACCGCTGCGTATGCCTGAATACCAGAAGAACACCAGTCGAATCCGTGACCTTCCTGCCAGGCATCTTGAACAGATGCAAGTGCATGCGTGACCTTAAAAAAACGCGGCCTCCAGCATGCGACCCCCGAATCCTCTGTGAGCCTTCCAAAGAGAAATGCCAACCTTGGGGGCACGAGAAAATGCTTCGTCCCGATGTAGGGAGGAGACACAATCGCATTACTGTACCGTGGAATTGCCATCCGCGTCTGCCCAATGGGAGACCCCGGGCTGAGGGAGCTGGACCGGAACACTGCGTTCCGAGCATATCCATCACATCTTCCTCAGTTGTGAAGTCGAAACAAGAACTGATAACACTCCGCTCTGTCTCTGTCCTCAGTACTCACACGAAAACGCAAGGTAGAGAGGAAAAGACAAGACCCGAGAGAGCGGACACCTCCTGGCCCCCGTCTCATCAACGTTACCCGCGCGAGACGTCTGGTCAGTTCTCTGCCCGGTGTCTACACAAACAGTGCGTCACGTGAAATCTTTGGAAATGCACTGCAACCGGTGGTGGGCAATTTCGCATCCTGAATGGCCCTCGCATTACACTTACGGGTGATCAACGAAGCCGCGGAGCGACTTTTCATCGTTGCCGAGTTCCCCTATAAGCAACTCAAGGATCTTAGGGCCTGCACGAGACGCGAATAGTGCGAACAACAGGTGGAAACTTCTATCAACGCACGACGCGAGCATTCCCTATCATGTCCACGAACGCGCATTCTTGTGCGCACATGTACATGCACGCGTGTGCAAAAACATGTAAATATTATTTATATATATATATATATATATATAAATGCAGTGGCGTATGTGCGCATGTGCGTGAACATATACCAGCGTATGAATGCAGGTAGGTACGTATGTGACTGCACATAAGCTCCTACGGTACATGGTGAGCATGTCAGAAAAGAAGTATGCGGAGGAGGCTAGCACTGATAACCGAGCAATGTCTCGTGCTGTCCTTTCGGAATCAGGACGGAAGATGCAGGGTGCAACTGGCCTCGTCCCACGCACGCGTGATCGCGGTATTTCGTCTATTTTTGGTTCCTCTAATCTTGCCGCAAAAAATGTCACTTGGCTTCGCCGTCGGTGCTGCCTGTGTCTGCTCGCTCCTTTCTCGTCACACGATCTACGTTGCCTTACTTTTTGTAACCTTGAGGAACTCGACGAAGACCCGCGAAGCATACTGGTTCTCGAGCCAGTCCTTGAAAGCGCCTTTTGTTTTCTCTGTTTCCTCTGCTCCGTTGTCGCCTTCTTGCTGTCCCTCGCCCTCTGAGGGCTCGGCCTCCGCACTCGCCTTCATCCCCAGGTGGTTCTTCCTCATTTTTTTCGGAGGCGAACAGAGAGAAGCAGTGGAAGGCCGTTCTGCTGCCTCCTCCAGTTCTTTCTCGAGGGCCTCCACGATAGGAGCCCGAAGTTCACCGACTCGCACGTCAAATGGCTTCAGACTGCGAGTCATGAAAAAATATCACAGCCCCAATGACCCGAAACTGGACGTGGAGTACCAGAGCAACCTAACCCGCCAGAATTCGCTTTGCCCAAATCTATCCCCATTCGGTAAGGGGGAACGAACCTGTGCTTTTCCCGTCCTTTTCAGGAAAACGGCTTACCAGCTCAAAGAAAGACGAACTTTCCAGCTTCCTAAAAGGTTTTATCTGTGACTATTGCCACAGCTCTATGACTATGTCCATTTGAACCCCTATGTATGCGTACATCCGTGTCATCGTGATTGGTATGCTTGTTACCGCAACGAAAGATCATCGTCGCTTCAAAAGAGAAAACGGCATATGCAAATACATAAAAGCAGAGGTAAGCAAATAGATAATACGTCTTCGTTGATAAGCAAGATTCTCCTGGAGGGCGTTCCACCCACCTAGTAGGAGACGGTAGCTGGAGCATCTGGCGGGTGTGAAGAGGCAAGTGTTTGCAGGGCTCAGAAGACGTGTCCAGAAGCTGGAGGAGAACGAAGTAGCCTTGCGGATCGAAGGCGATGGTTCCAATTTCCTTCGTGAGTTCCTGGAATGTGTAAAAAAGAGACACGTACGCATTACTGGATGTCATGTTCTAGTCACAGCATGCATCGCAGCAGGCTCCGGATACGGGCTTTGGTGGGGTACCACAAACCCAACGTACCGTGCTTTCTGCAGCTTCAGGAGAGTAGCAATTCGCATAAAAGATACGTATAAAGAGTTACACACACATATATAAACTACTATACAGATGAACATATCCACTGATGTTACGTATATATATATATATATATATATATATATACATATGCATACAGATCGACACTCCATATATGTAAATATAAATGTCTGCATGGGTAAATTAAACAGATTTTAGAACCTGTTTCTCGTAGATGAAGCGGTGACGAGTATGGAGGAGTGTGGCTAAAGCATCTGGTGAGGAAGCCGGTGGAAAGAAGTGAAGGCGCCACTGTCGGAGGTAAAAAGAAGTGCAAGGAACCCGCTATCCTGGCGTTCACTCTCACCTTAATGAGGACGTCTCGCAGAAGCTTTGTGTCATCTACAGTGCAGAGAAGGCGAAGAACAAGCAGGTAATCGACAGGATTTGTTGTCATCGACACCATGACCTTCTTCATCTCCTTCACGACACTCTTTCTCTGTTTCGCAGTCGCGTACCCAAGAAGGCGAACCATCGCCTGAGGAAGCAGCAAAGTAGAAGAGCACAGTAAGAGAGTGTGAAGAAGGCCGAGCAGCAAAAAGGGAGAAGAGCATCACAGATGGGACACGAAGCGAAGGCGGAAAAGAAAGGGGCGACGCAGAAGACGAACACCAGATCGAACAAGCAGAAGACAGCGCCGTGGAGCGAACTCCCCCGCAAAAGGTGTATCGACACACATCTACGCGCGCGGTTTTTGGTGGCCTAAAGCTAACGCGGTTGCGCAGTTTTGGGGATGATCTCGGATTTGAAGCTGAAACGTGCACATCTGCACTTACGTCTACTCCGTCTTTTGTAGCGGCAAGACGCAGGAACCCCTCCAGAGTCATTTGAAGTACAGCATTCAGTTGTTCTTCATTTGCGAGCCTGCAAAGAAAAGAGACAGAACTCTTCTTTCTGCACTACAGCACAGCTTCCCGCTCAAGCGACAAAAACTTCGTTCGGTCTCCCAGTTAGCAGACGGTTTCCTGCCTCTCTGTTGTCTCCGTATCGTTTCCACAAATACGATGTGTTTCTAGTCTCGAGTTCCTGCAGCCCAAGCGCCGGCCCAGTTCCTAATCCTCTTCCGGCCTCTGCAGAAACGACTTCTTGTCTATTTGTCCGGCCGGTTCGCTCTTTCCTGAGCCTCCATGCTGGTCCGACACCGGCGCGTTTCTCGTGTTGTTTCCTCACCGAGTGAAGATCTTCAGCATGCGGTGCACTGGCGCCTTGTCCAGAAGCTCCTTGTCGACGAACTTTTGAAGCAGAGAAGCAATGTGCTCTGTGTAGGGCGAGAAGGACACACATCACACACGCTGTGGAGATTAACCTGCACGCCTCGAGGAAGACCCAGCATGCGCAAAGAAAAATACGAAATCCACACGGACTGCGCGGCCGAGGGTTAGAAACCCGCAGAGCAGTGGACGCAAAAGTAAAGAATTATATAGATGCTTATATATATATATATATATATGGGTGCTTGCATAAGGTGGCGTCGGGTGCTCTGTAAATGTCGCAGAAGAGACAGATCCATTCTTTTTCTGTGCTCGATCAGCACGCCGCAAAGAAAAAAGCGAGTTTTGCCGCAGGGACCACGGGCGCATCTCCATCGCACGGAGAGGCCTGAAAGAGAACCCGCGTTGAAAAACGGGGAGAGCGGCAGTGAGAGATGGATCGGGGAACAGGTTGCAGAGACAGGAAGGCGCAAGGCGCGGAAGGTGAACGGAGGAAAAAATGTGGGAAAGGGACAAACGTGAAGGACACCGTGGAGAGACAAAGTCCTCTCCCTCCTCTCCAGTGAAGAGTCAGAATGCACCAGAGAACGGAAACAACGAGGCTACGGGAGACACCAGTGGGCGTCTTGTCTTGAACACTCAAATGGGCGACGCCGCTGTGGAATGATCGAGTCCTCACCCATGGTGAGCTTTCGCGTCTCGACGTCAAATTTCTCAAAGAGCTCGAAGAAGGTCGGCGCCTCTTGGTAGTCTGGGTGCCTCACCATGGCCAGCGGAGGCAGCATGACAGCGTTGAGCATCTGCTGCTGGCTGAAGAAAAAACAATCGAATGGGCCAGGGTGTAGGTGAACCTTCATACAGGCTACTCTTGCGGAGCCCACCTGTATCCTGTGCTGCAATATGGTGAAGCAAAAGATACAAACTGCTCTGTGGCATTTGCAAATATACATACATGAACTCATACATGCAGAGAATATAAGCTCCGACACCCCAGTCTAGGCCTCGGCTTGTGGTGTGCTTGCAAGCAGGAAATTTGGCTTCCTCCCAGATTGCGGGCTTCGCTGCGTCTCACCCTTTAGCCGATTTCGTGCCCGTATACACATATTCCCATACGCGGGATCCAAACTGAAGACAAAAAGAAAGAAGCAAAAAGCAGATCCAATAGAAACATGCACGAACAGACATATATAGATATATATATTCCTTAACCAGAGTCCTTAGACACATATATCTATAGAAAAGTAGCAGTACAAACAAATCTATACCGCTCAGATATAGAGATACATATAAGGGAGCGAAGGATTGACGAACCCGTCTCAGCGATGGCAAAGAACGACACACACGACGAAAACAGACCGCAGGTAACGTCCAGAAGGTGGCGTGCGCAGGGCGAGAAACGGCCGCGTCGATGCGTCAGGAAACAGAGACAGTCGAGGTCCCTCAAACCTCCTCCGAATGTGCACGTGTTTGTTTTCTGTTGGTTGACCTTGCTGCATTTACCTTGGAGAAGAAGATATCCTTGTTTCTCGAGAGAAGTTGAGTGATTTCTTCCTGTGTTTCCTTGTCGCCGTAGAGATAAAACTTCATGGCCACCTGGCACACCGTCTTCCCCAAGCACAGCTCCGCAAAATCGTCTGCCCAAGTGGCCAGAAAGCACAAACGACCGAGCCAGGCAAGAGGTGAGTGCATGCACCATATATATATATATATATATATATATTTATACGGGTGCGTACACATAGGAGACAAGTACTTCTGCATGCCTAGATTTACTTCCGTAACAACGACTCTGGGTGTACAAGCAATCTTCCGCACTGGCATGGGTGCATACCCGCAACCCTGCAACCATTCAGAGTCGACAGAAATGTATCTATCCAAATACAGAGGAAGGACCGAGAAGCACGATGAAAGCAATCCACGGATATACAAAATGCAAAATATATGCATATACACGCCCTCGGATGCACAGCGAGCTCACGAAGCCATTAGCATATGCGTCTATCGATACACATGTATGTGTGTACTTACAAGTACACGCACATGTCCATATATATATATATATATATATATGTGGCTCGCTATCGGTTCTGTTTTTGAATGAGGCAGAGTCCGCTCGTATTTCTCTTTTGAGGGATGAGAGTTTTGGTGATTACCTTTAAGAATCGCCCAGAGCTGCAGGCGCTGTTCCTTGCTGCCAAACTTGAGCAAGGCTTGGAGAGCTCGCGAGGTGCACAGGTGGCGATCCCCCTGAACGGCAGACAAACGAAAGACAGAGAGACCCATCTCGTGCGTCTGTGGTTCCAAAGAGAGGTTTCCTTCCAGAAGCGCGGGCCGGGAAACGGAATGGTATGCCCATTGGAAAATGAGGCTTTTCCTCCTCTGGAAACCAGCCGATCCCTGGAAATGTGTGGAGGTTTGGAGACAACTCTTCGGCACCCCAGCGACCACAAGCACGCACCCCCCCGGCCCCGCCCTTCCTGATTCCCGCATGGTTCACAGACGCTCGAGAGACGGCCACGAGCCTGCGAGGGAGTGCGGAACAGAGAGAGGAAACGAAGACAAGACGAAGACGAAGCGTGTGGAAGGAGAGCGAGTGGCTCTGAGACGCGCCCCGCGACAAACAGGGTTCAACGCAGAGACCGCACAGTCGCGTGCTGCTTGGGCAAAAGAGGTGACGAGAGGCAGCAGACTCAGGTTGAACGTGTGGAAAGACGAAAACCAGGCACTCGTTCGCTCGGCGAGACGTGGAAAGAACGGCCGGGGCTGAAAGGAAACGACGAGCAGCTTGCAACAAGAGCGGAGAGGCGTGCGGCGGAAGCAACACGAAGGAGGAACGACAGGAATCGCTGACATCTCTCGGCTACAACCAGCCGCCATACGGACTGGGGACGAGGCACCCGAAAGTCGCAGAGACGCAGGACGCGACAGTGGCCGAGAAGGGACAGTGGACGCCAGAGAGGCGCACGACCTTGGGCAACAGGGGGCGTGTAGAGGACGGGCTGTCGCTCGAGACTCTCACCTCTTTGACTCTTGGGAGGATGAACTCGAGGAGGTCTTTTACTCTCTCGGCGACCTGCGGCGTCCCAGCATTCTGTTGTTCGGGGCGTGTCGCCAGAAGCTGGCCGTACAGTCGGAAGCACTGCTTGATGTACCCTGCGTCCTCGTTGCGGTGGCTGAGTTTCATTTCATTCATCAGTTTCCGTTTCTTGCTCACAGAGAGCGAGTCGACAGCTGAGCTGGCGTCCTGCGTCTCCGTCTCGACGCCGCCTCCCTTCTCTGCAGACGCTGTTTGCACTTCTTTCTCGGAGCGAGGCGCCGGGCTGGTCTCTTGCGCGTCTCCCGCGCGCTTCCCAGTCCGCCCTGCTTGTTCATCCAGGTACTCGCGAAGTTGCTCTTCGAAAGATTTTTTCTTCTTCGCCGGCTTCTCTCCAGCTCTCGGCTTCCGCTCCTTCGCGGGCTTCTCGCCCGACGCGGAGGCGCTTCGCCGTTTGTCGGAAGAGGCTCTCTTCTTCTGGGGAAAGGCCTTCTTTTCCTTTCCACGTCCTTCCCGAAAATCCCACTCCTCGAGCTCGTCTCCAGCAGATGTGCGGTTCGCCTGCGGCCTTTTCTTCTCGCCAGCTTCTTTGCGGCCTGCGACGCGGCCGCTGCCGGCGCTCTTTGCGTGTTTTTGTTTCTGCTCCGCCTTCTTCTGGCCCGAGGCGTGTGGTCGACTCTTCTTTCCCTTCTTCTTCACGCTGAAGCGCTTGCCTCCCTCCACAGCTCCTTTTTTGCCTTTCGACCGACCTGCGGCCGAGGAGCCTTTCCCTTTCTTCAGCTTCAAGTCCTTCCCGCCGCGCGCCTGCTTTCCTCCCGCGCCGCGACCGGCAGGGCGCCGGTGAAGCGCCGCCGGAGCCATGTCTCGACACTGCGCGCGGCTCAGAGGAGGGTGGAACGGTGGGAAGGAGCGCGAAGGCGGGAAAACGGAAACGTCTTTGTTAGGTTGTGCGCGAGAATTTGAGGTGGGGCCGATGGAGAGACAGTTGAGAGGTAGACGAAAAGAAAGATCTTCTGAAGAAGCCGAAAGAAGCAGGAGCTAGCGAGGAGACGGACACAAAATCCCAGCGAGCCGGTCACGTGGAGGAGGCGCGGCGGCGGTCAAGTCACACAAAGTCAACTGCCGCGAGAAAAACAACGGGCGCGAGTGGAGCGAATGGAGACACAGGGAAAAGGAAACAGGAGAAAAACGAGCTCTGCAAGGACAGAAGGACACTGAGGAAAAGATGGCAGAGAAAAAAGTGCGATGCAACGCGGGAAGACACTCAACCGAAAAACATGCAAGGAAAGTGCGCAGCGCTCGTCTCGCGTTGAGCTTGGCGAGTGCCCACATCAACATGCTGCGAGTTAGCGACGTGGCACAACAGGAAAAGCCCTGGACAAGGAGATTCGGGGTGGAAAAAACGAAGGAGAGAAAGGAAAGGGAAAAGTGATGAAAGAGGGAAGAGAAAGTGTGGAACAGAAGAAGGAACGGGGCAAAGGAAAAAACCCAGAAGCAAGAAAAGTAGCTGGCGCTCGCTGCTTGCTGCATGCATCGAAGCCCCAACGCAAAGGCCAGGGCGACAGGAGACACATGCGGTCCTCAGGAAGAGACACGAAAGGGCCCACAACGGCGCTCAGGCGAATCGGAAAAACCCGGATGGCCTTTTAAAACCCGAGAGACTCAAATTTTTTTTCTTTCAGTGGTAGAAGATGCCCAGAAACTTCAAATAGAGTGGTGGTGTTCTCAATTGTCGTCGCGGGCCATGTGCATGCAGCGGCCTTCCGCGGAGAAGCCTTGCCGAGAAAATCGTCCCTCCAGTCGAATCCAGTCTAGTCTTTGCAGCTTGCACAGCGGTACAGAAGGCTGTTTTGCCTGTTTGGCGAAAGGCCCTCGCAGGCCGCCGACACGAGCAGACTCGAAAAGCCTCTCATGTGCATGCACAGGATACACGTTTTGTGGGGAGTCTCTCGCGGCTACTGGGGAGGGTGGACGAGGCGGAAGGAAGCTGGAAAGACGCTAGTGAGACCTGTGCCAAGCACTTGGGCCATCCCGACCTCGGCAGTCCAAAAGGCTATGCAAAGAGAAATAAGAAACATGGAGAAGCAAGGCAGATGGTCAAGCAGAACTGAAAAGAATGTTTGATTCTGTAGTCATCCATGGTAGCGAAAAACACACAGAACGTCTCGTGTTTGGGTTGTTGAGTGCTAGTCTAGCGAAAATCTCCGTTGGCATCAATGCATGAGCTTAGCCGCGCTTCGGCATGCTAGTGAGGCCACAAAAGGGAGAAATGGAAAGAGAAGCGATCCTGCATAAAACCGACCTTGCAAAAAACCGATCCCGATTCGCCTTGATCGATTTGCGCACGGGCCGCTGCTTCGCCTCTGCTCAGGAGCCGTAATCGTCTCGGCAGTCATCGCCTTGCCTTTCACAGACGCTTACACAAATCCAGAAGTCCCCGAGGAGGTGTTTGCCTCTGCATGTACGCATTTCGGTACATTGGGAGATATGGCTGTCCGGACGACTGGATTGTATCTTTACAAATAAACACTCCTGTTCCAATATTTTCTTGTGCACACGCACAAGGCGATAGAGGAAGTCCGATGTGCTTACCAAATTCCACCGTAACCTTCCAAGAACGATCACTCCTTCCAACATGACGGCTTTTAACCGAAAGAATTTGCAGTCGATTGACAGCCTAAGCTTGACCGAGCGTCATCACAAGGAGGAACGCCTAAAGAGTTTGTAAACTTCTTTTGTTTAGATAAAAGATTTTACGTTATTCTATTCTCTTCTTTTTTCAGTCGCCTCAACGTATGGAGCGAGACAAAAAGTAGAGTCAAACTGCCCACATGCGCATAGATAGGCAATACGTATGTATATATATATATATATATATATATATATATAGTGCGTGTTCCTCTCTCTATCTTCGTCCTCCAGTATATATATATATATATATATGGACAAAGATACATAGATAGATATAGAATGGACATAGGGGTAGATCGCTAGATTGATGCACATGTACATGCATATGTATGGTAATATGCATGTGACGCGTGTGGTGACGTCAGGTTGTTGAAGTGAATTCGTATTTGTCCAGGATGCACAGGAAGGCTTCCAGCCTCCCTCGCGAGGCGGGCGGATCAAGATCCTCTCCAAGCAGGTCAGAATTGAAATCCACTATATTCGATAGGCAACGAACAACAGAACAGAGAGGAGCGGCCGGCGACAGGGGAGAGGGTATTGGCGGTCCGCAATGTACCGTATATCGGGTTCGATGACACTTTGCTTATGGAACTCTGGGCATTTTCTTTTGCTTGTGCTTTCTCCACAATCTGTTACGACCTGAAGTGTACTCTTCGCGTTTTTTTCTGGACCCATGGCGTGTTTGCGCGTCTACACAGTCGAAGTCTGCAAGACCAGGCAAAGGACGTCAGCGAAACGTGGCTGTGCGCCGACATACTTTATGAATTCGATCCATTAAACAAAAAGTTAGAATCCATGGGGCAGTTGGTGCATGCATCATCATATTCCCATAGAGAGCCACGCAAAGTCTGCACATCTGGATATGCGCACTTGCATGCATATACTCATATATCCATGCAAAAAAAGAGAGACATATGGACAAAGTTTCATAAACAGATTCTTACAGTCAGAATATGCTTGCATGTATATGTGTATATATACGTATATCTTTATGTGTGTAGAGAGCAACGCAGATGTCTAGGATGCCATCGGTGTTATTGCATCATCCTCGACGCCACTTTGCTTGACTGTGTAGCCTGTATGGGAGTTTCTTCTCTCAATTGCGGTGTGATTTCCGCTTCTCCTTGCTCTTCCGCTCCCGCACACTGCCGTCGTCGACCTCCATCTCCTCGCCTTTTTGGCTTATTCTCTTCTCCGATGGTGTTCGCTTTGTGTCGTCTCTCCCCGAAGTCGGTCGCGGTGCGCAGGACGTTCCATCCGAGCCATACGTCTTGATTCGATGCCACGTCATGAAAGACGATTCCTTCTGCCAGGTGGGAATGCCACGCTGAACGGAAACGAAAACGAGGCAAAGCACGTCCTCATAATGGTTTTTGCAGAGCGCGTTTCGGGAGGCCGGTGACCGTTTCAAAGGACCTCAAACTTCGGCGCTTTCGTACTGCTCTCAAAAAGATATCCATTTCCACGCGCTCAAGAATGCGTTTGCCTACGCGTCTCTAGCCTCTAAACGTACACTGACACCCACGCAGACACATGTACATGCGTGTACATGTACATACATGCATACATACATACATACATACATGCATACATGCATACATACATACATGCATACATATAAAAGTGTGGAAACTTCACGCGGCGTGCACACCCGAGCGTTGCATCTGTCTACTTCTACATGTCTCTCCCCGACGAACAGGAACCCGCAACCTGAAGAGATTGTGTGCCTCTGGTGTGGCGATTGAACCAGCGCTGTGTTTCTGAACTCGGAAGGGTTCCAAAGCCTGGGGATGTGTGCCCAGCTCCCCGTTCGATGCGCGACGTGCCTCGTCTCCGAATTTCGAATTGAAGGGGCCGGACGAGGCGCCAGGATCTTCGTGTCTCTTCTGTTCCCGCCGGCGCGCTCCAGCTTCTTCGCGAGTCTCAGCCTCGTCGACTCCGGGCTGCCGACAGCCAGGCGCCGGATCCGCGCATGCAGAAAAGTGCAGCGTGCCTAGGAAGCGGTGCGCAGAGAGCACCTGCGTCTTTTGCGGAGAGCTACCGATGTGGAGCTCGTCGCCCAACGGCGGCTGATACGCCACGCTGCAGCGGCTCGGTCCTGGCGACTTCTTCTTCTGACTCGGCGGCAGCGAGATGCACACCTCGCCGAGGTTGGAGGGACACGAAGCGCCGGATGAGCAATCCGCTTTCAGGGTGTCGAGGTAAGACCGCAGCAGAGCTGAAAAAAGGGACATGACAGCGGGGGAGAAACGGCGGGCGTCGATTCGGGGGAAACGCATGCGAAGTGGAAGCCCCATTTACGTGGGAACGACAGCGTCCATGCGAGGGAAACCACAAATTAAAGGGAGAGCGAAGCACTCAAAGGGACAAGAAGGCAAGGACGTCGTGGATACCGTCTGACCCGTTTCCAGCCCCAGAGGCATCGGCAGAAGAACAAACGCGCTGTGCAACCGTCTCTCGATCACGCGCTCGCGTCACGCGGTCCTTTGTGGCGCGTGCAGGCTTCTCATCTTGAGGGCGGTATGTCAATGGCTGAGACGAAAACGACGGAACCCACAAGCGTTTCATAACTGGAGGCACATGCAGTTTCCACCGGGCACTGTGACATGCATAGGTCAATTCTGCTTGCGTCGCGGACGCGGTTGCGGCCTGGCCTCTCCGGCAAAACGGCGAGGGGAGCTGTGAATCTGCCACGTCTGACCGCGCATGCACCGATCAAACCGTCTCACTTGTAGGATCTGCGCTAACCGACGCGTCTACAGATAACTTGAGGAGCTTGAGATGAGGAGGCAGGTCGTACGCAGGAACGGCGCAGCCTTCTTGGTCCTCAGATTCGACTTCGTCCCACACAAAGGTGGCGGCTTTGCATCGAAACCGGTTTTCTCTGCTGCGTTCGAAGCCGCGGAGCCAGGGAAAGTCGCATGAAGGGCGGAGGGCGTCTGGGGAGTAAGGCGCCGATCCAGCGCGCGAAGAATCTGTCTCCGGTGTCTCTGCAGCTTTTTCGTCGTCTGAGTCAAAGCCGCGCTTGGTTTTTCTCGCGTCTTTCCCGCTCTTTCGGTCTGCGCTTCGCGCCGCGGGCTGCCGCCGAGGGGATGCGCCAGCGCCGGTGGAAGAGACACTTTCTTGGTCGGACGCGACGTCTTCCCAGTCGTCTTCTGACTCGCCAACTGCGCGTTTTCCAAACGCGAGGCCGCCGCGCTCGCCGTGGCCATCGAGCCTACGCGAAGTCGCCATCGCTGCATGCAGGTCTCGGAGGCACCCGATGGCACGGGAAGAAAGCCAAGTTTTTCAGAAGGCGGGGGGCGCGGAGCCACTGGTGCAGGGGGGGGGGAAATTCCCGGACGGCTGGTAGGAAGGATCGCGGGATACGACGAAGAGACGGCCGACGGAAGGCGACGCATGCACAGGAAATGAGGGTTTCGCGTTTAACGCACAGAGTCACGCCAAACGCAGGCCGCACAAGCGCCGAGCTCTCTCATACGGACAGCGAGGACACCGCAACTGGGAAAAAACAGAGACCGCGTAGGTACGGGCTGGAGAGAGCGCCGAAATGAAGGCGTAGGAAATGGAGAAGACGTGAAGATGTGGAATGAGAAAGCCCTGAACAGGGAATTTGGCCCAAGGGCGCCGCAGAAAAACGAAACCTCGTTTGGGGTGTGGAGCGGGGCGCATGCATTCCCGCCAGCCCCTCGCGCTTGACTCAAATCTCCTTTGGTCACGTGGCGAACGGCGAGACCGCGGACGAAAAAGACGAGGAATTGAGAGGGTGAGAAACCTAAACAGACCGGCGGGAAAAGACGAGGAAGAAAGCGACGGTTTTCTTCCTCGACAGAACGGCGCGCGCCGAAGCCGCATGCGCGCGCTAGAGAGCGTCCTGCCTCATGGTGCATGTAGCGGCTTTGACCCAGCCAGTGACCGACTGTGCGTGTACGGTTTCGCGTCTTTTTTCTGTTTGTCGCGCTTCGTTTGAAGGAAAAGGCAAAAGTGATGGAAAGGCGCGGGACGGCCAGCACGTCACGGAAACCACCTGGCTCTGTCTCGGCCTGGCGGTATAAACCCAAACGGTTTCCGCGGATTTCTGGTCACCTGTCTCCGTCTCGCTTCGTTTCACTGAACGGTCCCCAAAAACACGGAAAAGAGAACAGGCAATTTGCCCATGGCAACTCCACGCTCTGAGAGACAGCTGGATCACGCGCCGCCATCTGAAGTCCTGTCCTCGTCCGTTTGATTCTCTCGGCTCTCTCCCTGGCCGTCTCGCATCCGGCCTGTGGAAGCAGAGACGGAAATGACGCCAACCAACGCAGAGAGCGCTTCGTGCCTTCACAAAACAGAAAAAAAAAACTGGGTGCGACGAGCTCACAAAGGCCACTTCGTTCGTGTCTTTGTGCTCTTCTGTTCGACGCTCCGCCCCGCCTTCCAGTTCAGACCGTGAAAATCGAAATCGAACCCTGGTAACCGCCACGGTCGCGTATCGGCGGAACTGAGGCCTGTTTACTTTGTCTCCGACAATCGCGTGGATAGATCGCGTGGATATGTGCGCGCCGTAGCAAGCGAAAATCATAAAGATATATGTATATCTCCTGATATATATATATATATATATATATATTTGTGCATGTAGTCGTGTCACGTGAGATATGCAGTGGATCCGTGTCTGTGTGTCTGTGTGTGTTACGCTATAAATAAATAAATATATATATATATGCTATGCGAGATATATTCTCCGTGTGTGCATCCATTTATAGTGTATGCTGGCGCTTGGACTCTTGTCTCACGATGCAGCGTTCTTGTTTTGCGGTTCTTTTTTCTGTGGCGAGGTGTCTGTGGCCTGGCCGTCGCTTCTTCCTTTTTCCCGCTGCTTCGGCGTGCTTCGTGTGCGTATGTCTTTTCTCCTGCCTTCGTTCATTCTCCGCGGCGGTCGCCATCTCGAGTCCCTCCTTTTCAGTGTGTGATTCTTCGCTCGGTCTCGCTCCGCGTGTTCTCTCGGCTCCTGCCTCTCGCCTTGCTCCCCGGTTTTCTCTACTATCCCAGGCGAGACCTTCCGCTTCTCCAGAGGGATGCAAGGAAGCAAACACAGGCGCGGTTGTTCAGAACGTTGTCCGTGGAAAGTCTCTTTCGCGTGCCGTGCCTCCTCCAGATGAACAGACGACAGACGCAAGGTTTGCGGCCAGGAAGCGAGTGGATGGGATTCGCGCCCCATTCGCCGTGCTCCCCACCGCTCGGTTCGCCAGCTTCATTGCCTCGTCGGGATCCGAGGCTGTGACGGAAATGAGCCTCGGCGGTGCCTGGGAAGTCAAGGCAGACCTCCGCCTAGCTGTATCGGAGCTAGCCGACCAGCTGTCTGGACAGCCGAGAGGCGCAGAAGGCGCTCAGGGAGGCTCGAGCCTCTTCAGCCGCTGGTTGTCGACTGGGCAGAAAGCGAAGAGAGACAGAAACTGGCGAAGACACCCGCTTTTTCGTGCCCTCGACGAACTTGCTTCCGACACGGCTCTCTCTCTGACACTCAATGTCAATCGAGAAGGTCATCTAGCAGCCGGTCGCGGCTCGGCAGGCCAGATCTTCAAAAGCAACCCTTTCCCGCCTGCAGTTTGGCAGCTGAAAAGACAACCCTTTTCAGCGTTGTCAGTGGAAATTGAAGTTCCCTTTCCGCCAAACGACCCCGAGTTCATTCTCGTCTTTGTTGCCCCAGTGGAGCCGGGACACTTCCTCCCATCTTCTGTCCGCGTGAACCGTGGCCGACTCTTTGTCGCCGTTTCGCCTTTCCTTCCCTGGCAAAAAATCGAAATCGGAACGTTTTCCATGCACCCGAAAACACTCAAAGCCATCGTAGACCCAGCACTCCTCTAACAGCCACGTAGAAAAGCCGCAGCCACAACATACCGACTGTCAGAACCAGGGAAACGTATACATAAATGCATGTCCATTTGTGTTTCTCATCGACCTACTGCTTACACATACATGTGCATAGCTGTGTATATTTATGTGTCTTGTATAGGCGGGGCCCACGCAACTCGTCAATTCAAGCTACGTGTACGGGCGTATGTATCTGGATGACTGCACGGGCTGTCCGGTGTACAGACTATCATTCTCTATTTACGGACATCAACGTGCAACTGTGTATAACGCATATCTTCGCGCGTGGGTGTGTACCGGTGAAGAGGAGGATTGTCGCCAGTGTTTCTGGCCAGAAACCGACTTCTAAAATTTTCGCTAGGAGTTCCCTGCCACTCCCTGGCCCCCACCTGCTCTATTTTCATCCGACTCAGAAAAACACGAAACCCGGTCTTGAGGCCGGCTCCATCGCGCAGGTGTCCCGCCGACGACGCAGAGACTGCCGGAGTTCTTCGGTGTTTGTTTAGCACAATAAAAGACAACCTTGGAAGGTTCGCCTGACAGGGCCCCACCCCCAGCGAATCGCCTGCCAGCACACCGCAGACTCGGCGTTCGTGTGATGCGCGGCCGCATAGGAAATGCAAAATCCATTCAAATATTTTATCCACCTGCCGCGCTTGCTAGATCTTCAACAGAGTAGCACATGGTAGAGATACAGAAATGTCCTCCGAGGAAAAGGCGAGTACTTATACCTAGGCATTCTAACCGAACATTCGACGCACATCTGATTCCTCGCGTCACGAAAAATACATATATATATGAATATATATATACATATATATGTATACATATATGCATTTAAAGGTGGTAGCTGGCGCCGTATAGTCGCTTCCTGCCGTCTCTGCGTTTGTTCATTCCACCCAAGGCCCACGCACTCACATCGATCTACCATCCAGTGTCTTTATTGGTGTATGGCGCCTAACCAAATCCACAAACAGGAGGCGTGCCAGAGAGTCCGAAGCAGAAAAGGGATAAAAGTGAAGACTTGTCGAAGACTACGCCGTGTGGTCTGTGTTTTGCTTGTGCTAGCGCAGCGTTCCGGAAGCTGAATACACCAGTGCCTGTCGCTGCGTGTGTCGTCTTCTACTGGGGATGCGAGCAGAATCATGCATACCTACAACACCGTCGGCTTCAAAATGTGCCCGGGTGTGTCTTTGGACAGGCGACGCATCAACCTCGGCTGTCCGGAAAGCCACGCCCCTTAGGAACGCACCCCCCTTTTGCTCTGTCGCCGAGCTAGGCGGCGATCTCTCGCTCTGCTCGTTCCCCCAAATTCAAGTGTCTTTGCCCCTGTCCGGCTGTTCCCGTCAACTAAAGTCCGTAGTACCGCAAGAACGCGATTGGTCGCCACCCGCGAGAGCCTCTCGCATTCCTTCTCACTCCCCCACATGCAACTGCCTCGCCACGCAAAAATACGGAATACGTCACCCCACGTTTTTCCTTTCCTTCCCTTCTCCACACGCGTAACCGCTTCCACGCGCTACCCCTCTAAAATACGATATGTATGCATACGTATATCTTCACACACAAAAGCCTGTGTACGAACACATACGTGCATGCACCTAGAACTCCAAATTTGGTCCGTCGACCTCGAGACACGATACACGGGTTTCCTTCCTTCCGTGTCGACGTGGCCCTCTCCAGAGACACACATTGTCAGAAAAATAGTTTCGGCCGCTGCCTGCGACGGTGAACAGATTCCCTTCTCCGAAACGTAGCACAGCGTCGCTATATCCCCGCGTCGTTCTCCATCTTGCACTCCCGTCTTCGCGTCTAAAAAACTCCAAAAATATGTACTGCCAACTTCCCGCACCGCACACCGAACTGGTGTGAGAACGGAGCGAGAGCTACAGCGAACGTGGACTTGTTTCTCCGTCAGACCGGCTCGCAGTGGACGCGAACCCTGCTGCTCTGTTCGCCTGGTTCTCGCCGATTCTCGTTTTACACCATGTTCGATTAAACCTTATTAGGCCAAACGGCGACTCCCCGGTTTAGTCAACCCGTCCCGAGACGCGAACGTCGGTCTCACCGGCCCTCCGTAGAAGATTTAACACCCTAGACTTTCTACTTGTCCCCCGCCAGACACGCTCTTTCGCTTTCTACCTGAAGAGTATCTCCTGTTGTTACAAATCGAACTGCAAGCGCCTGTGAATCTCCATCCACACCTACACCCACAACGGCCCCTCGCGAGACGAGCCGTGCCGCGTCCCCCACACACCATCCGCTATAAATTTGGGTCGTCCGAGTAGGAATGTATCTGTATAAAATAATTGGTGCGTCGTTCGTTTTTCCAGTGTCCATGTGACCGACAGTGTCGAACTTCCGCTCCGTCACCGCCCCCACCTTGCCCCACCTCAGGATCTCTCTATCCCGTTCGCTAGCCTCTCCGCCGCGTGTTCTCGGGAAGTGCCTCAGGCTGCCGTTCACTTGCGTTGACGGAGCTTCACCTTGAACGTGTGCCAGGAGAAGTTCCTCTTCACTGTCGAATTGGAAGTGAGCGAGGAGGCGGAGAGAGTCGGTGGCGAGCTGCTGTCCAGACGCTTCAAATCGTCGGCAGTTGTGTCGCGCGACTTCCTCGGCGACGCCGCTGATGTGTCGGAATCGGCTCCGGAGAGCGAAGACAAGCTGCAAGGGTAGGAGCTCGTAATCGAGAACGTCGAGGCCGTCGAGGCCGTCGACGTTCCGCTCTCTGAGTTTGTTTGCGGCGAACCATCGTTCTCCAGGGGCGTCGGCAACAAGCCCGGTCCCCGCGGGGTTCGGCACGCAGACTCGGGGCCGTGCATCTTTTTCCGCAGGAGATTCGGAGCGCTGTGGTTCTTCGCGAACGAGAGCTTCTTCTCCTTCGGCGGATCGTCCGCCAACTCGCCCTTTTCGCGCTCATCGTCTTCCTCGGCCAACGTCTCTTGCCACTTCAGCGTCCCGGTGCGCTTCAACGCAAACGTCGCCTTGTGTTCAGGAACCTCCGGACACTCGCCAATGTGCAGGCTCGACGTCGAGATCCGCGTGCACTGCGTGCTGTGCGACAGCGGGTGCTTGATCGCCTCAACTAAATCGTGGAGTTTGTCCGGGAGATGGTGCGAGGACCACGTCGAATCCCGCATCTGCCCCGTCCGGTTCTGCTGTTCTAACTGCTTCGCCTTCTGGTGGCTCAGAGACAGGGGCGGAATGCTCGCAAAACTTCCGCGACGCCCAGTGTGGGGCTGCTGACCCTGAGACCCTGCAAAGACACCCCAAACACACACGCCACGATACGCGTGAGACACACGCCTCCACGGCTACAGAAAAAACAGGCGTCGGGTTGCTTACACATATACATACCCATGCATGCACGTAAGAATAATAGACACGAGTCTCTGTCTCTCTGCAGCGCGCACGCAGGCACGTGGTGCCAGGACGCGAGACGCACAAATCGCCAGAGAGGAACCCGTTATTTAATGGAGCAAACACATCTGGGTGCGCGACTTTCGGAAAACAGTGCGACAGAAAGAAATGGCTGGCTGCGAAAAAGCACGACAGAAAGTGTTCCACGACCCGCAGCGGCTTGCTGGCAGGAAGCGAGAAGGCGACCAACCCGCCGTTCAACGCAGTGTGGCATTTCAGCGTCAGCGCTTTCGAATCTTCCACCGGCCTCCTCTCGCGCTTCGACTCTGTGTGCCTTTGCTTTCTTCCCGACGCCCTTCTCGTTTCCACATTGCCTTTCCCTCCCTGTTCTCCTTCACTCACAAGTTTGGGTTTTTCTGCACTGCGAAGACACCAACTGCGCCATCGATGTGCTGTACGAGCCATGATGCGTCATCGCTCGGCTAGGCGAGGCAGCTCCCGAGAAGCCCGGAGGCGCGGGGCGCGGTCCCAGTCCTGGAGAGCAGAGACGCTGCTGCGTCACAAGAATGCCCTCGCCAGAGAGCGAGGCGGCGGGGCACGCGGATCCCGGCATCTTCGAAGGCTGCCTCCTTGGATTCCCGTGTCTGGCAAAGCCGCTCGCGAAGATGCGCGGGCCCTCGCCGCGAAGAAAAAACAAAGCCGTTGCCGAACCTGCCTCTTCGGCCACCGGCGAGGTCACGACAGCCGGGAGACGCGCGCGCAGGGAGAAAGCAACTCTCTCGAGTCGCGAAAGAAACAAGAAAAAAAAAGAGAGCGGAGAGAGAAAGGCCGGGGAGGAGCGGGATTTGGAAAAGACCGCGATGAGCTTCCTTTCCAGCGCGCTTCCTCACGCGCGAGGAAGAAGATAAGAAGTCGATTTGAAATCCAGCACAGACGACACTGCTCAGCACTTGTGGGTCGCCAGAGTCGAAGACGCTGACGATTCACGAGAACTCTCAAGTCAGAAATCCTCTCACGTGCCCACACGCGAGGCCTTCGGTACTCGAGAAAGGCAAGAAACACGGTGGGTGCGCGCCCCAGTGTTCAGACACAACAAACGCACAAGCAACTGTACACCTTGAAAACCCCACTTTTCTTGACCAGTCTACAGCGGACCAAACACGCACGGAACAACTGCACTAAGAAAGTCAACAGAAAAGAGCCACTCCTGTCAGTGCGCACAAATCTAAACATGCGCATATATATTTGGCAAATAGGGCATATTCAAGAGAAGAAACAAGCAAGACCAACACCTTAATTCTGAGATCCAAAAAAAGTTGGTACAAAGAGGCAACACAGGGAAGTAGAACAAATCGTGTCATACCCTCTCCACTTTCGCTGAGCCGCCAAAAAGACGACTACTGCGTCTCTCTTACGGTACGGGCTTCTCCCGTGAGGCAGTGGAGGGAGACACAACGCCTCTCCCTAAAAATGAAGACATGGTGTCGAATTGCTTTTCCCAAAAAGGAGACGTGAAAACAGAAATCGGAGAGTCGAATGAGGACAACGCACGTGCGCAGAAAGTGAAAATCACACAGGTGTTGTTTTGGGAGGACAGGGGAACGGAAGGTCTACTGTGCCGCTACCAGACAATCGCCTGAACAGACTTTTCTCTCGGAAGTAAGAGGTGAATAAAGGCGGAAACGCAAACAACGAACGCCCGCCGTCTAGCGAGGCACAAGAAACAGGCAATCACTCACGCAAATGGGTTCAGATTCACTTGCGGGGTTTGCTGAGGGAAAACCGATACACACGCGCTCCGAGAGACACACTGAAGACGCACGCACTCACAGGAGCGGTCTGCTGGCGCATACCGCCTACAACAGCCCGTCAAGAAAACGCAGAGACGTCCACGCACACAAATGCATTGCTATGAATACACGTCTACGTAGGTATTTCCGCAAACCATAGTGCCGCTCCCCGAAAAACATGTGCGTTTCGGCATTCAATTCCCCCAAGGAACTATTATGCGTTTCAGCGAAACGGAGAGCAAGAGTTCACCCGTCTTGGACTGCTACAGCCACTTGTTGAGATTCAGTGTCGGTAGAGCTGTTGAGCGAAACAAGATGCGGCTGACAGGCAAGGATGCAGCGTTTCAAGAGTCGGGCAAAAGCTGTCACGAGGAACCACAGAGCAACGCACCCAGATTTCCACTAGTTCGGAACCGAGCGCCGCTCTTTTCAGACCCTTATTTACACGCAGCACCCGCCATGAGGGATCAGCAACGCGTGAGACTCGCTGGCGATATGAAACATCGTCGAAGCCGACGACTGGGTGGGCATACTATGCTGGCTGCGCGGGGGAAACGCGCACGCAACGCCCTGGTCGCCTCTACTGGAACTCCCTTCTTCCATTGTAGATTCTCGAATCAACGGATGAGGCACCTCTTATATCTGGAGAAGACTCCTGTCGCTTCAGTTACGTTCCTCTCTACAGACGGAGGCCGCGATCGATCACGGAGAAAGGCTGGAAATCGAACTCTGGTAAAGGGGTGAAGCGAAGACAAAGGGGGGGGGAACAACAGACACCCCTGCTGTTTTCAGGTTAGTCGCCAATCTGTCGGACTCTGGAGTCTTCCCACCCGGAAAGCGTTCGAGAGAAGACGGCACCAACCGGCACTTCCCTTCCCAAAGCGAGAGAACGATGGGAGAAGCTGAGGGTAGTCGGAAGTGCTGCCTCGTGGGTCTCGGATGTGTTAAACGGCACAAAGCATCTCCTGCGCTAGTGAAACGACGCAATGTTTTCCGGTTAATGCACACCCCTTTTCTTCGGAAACACAAAGGAACTGCAACGAAAGAGAAAGCCCGAAAAAGAGGCAGAGCTCGGCCGGCTTTTTGAAGCCTGCTGACGGGCAACGCGTCAGTCAACTCGATTTTACGCTGCTCGCCTTGCAAATGACCAGCAAAACGGACATTAACCTCTGCCTGTTTTCGCACAGACAAGAAATGAGAAGATAGCCGGAGCTACAAAAAGAAGACAAAATGGGGCAAAAAACCACACCCAGCTGTCCGGGAATGCCGGCCGGGACATCGCCCTCTACCCTGGCGCCGGAGGACAGACAGGGCGTTCGGAGGAACACTGAAAGTTGCCCTTCACCCAAATCACAAAATCTGTCGAAGCACTGTGGCTCTGCTATCTCCTGTTCAACGGGAAATCCACGACAAATGAGCAAGTTAAAGTGTAGTGCACAAATTGTCAGCTTCTACCTTAACGGCGGTCAGGAGCGCGTCACCTACTACCGTATATACAGGGCGCGGGACGTGCTGCGCAGGAAAGAGACGCCTTTTCTGCTGGACGTAGGAAAGCAACAAGGTGTCACAGGGTATTGGCGAGGCAAAGTGTATATCGGCCGGACAAAACCAGTAAAATCTCTGAAAAAAACACGGAAGCCACTGGCCCAATATTCGTTCGCTGCTCCCGCCACTGCGTCGTCGCTGATCCACCCCATAATGTCGGCCCAACCATGCGCCGGAAGCGCCACGAAGCAGAATAGGAACCCATGGCAAACAACGGGGTGGTAGACCAGAGGCCACCCTCCGCGCGTCCCGTGGAACGGTGGGAACGAGAGGCTTTCACCCTGTCAACCCGCCTTACAGAGCAGACCGTTACAGAACACGAGAGAAACGGAAAAGGAATCCCGCGCATTAGGGAGAGAGTTTATCTCACGCTGCCCCGCGTGGTACATTGTATCAGTTCGTCCCTGGAGGCAAGCAGGAGGACGGCAAAGGCAGGGTGTTTACAGTGTTTTGCCGGTTCATTCAAAACAGGTGAAGTTCCATCCACAGACAGCAGCCCTGCTGGCCGCCGAAGCCATGCGCAGATAGACCGTTAGTGGCTTGGCACAGAGACTCAAGAGGAGATACACTGGCCGAAGGCTAGATGCATGAGTTTTGTACGATGAGGGGAAACTTGGGGCGCATCAACGCATGTTCTTTTCTGTGCTCACAAAGGAAACGGCTGACTCAGACAGAAAATCGCCCCGCAAACTTCGCGCACGAGGGACATTCAGGTCGACACTGGGACTAGTTAATGTTCGGATTTTTTGAGGCAAAGGGGGGCTCAAGGAAGGCAAGCACACAACGGCGATGCTGATGAGCACACTTACTATTACACTAACAGCGTGAAGAGCCTTCAACGGCCGAACTCCGCTGCCTGGCACGACTCCTCCGGTCTGCAGTGTTCCGTGGAGGAAAATGTTGCACCAGTTTTGTTTGAATCCCGCCTTTGTCTCCGGCAGAGGGCCAGCGGCCGATGTGACGAAGCTTATTCGACGTGGATGGTACGGAAACATATCACCCTTTCCGCCTGGAAGCCGTTTGGTGCAAGCTCGCTGCAGTGCATTCCCGATAGTATCCCACGACTAGACTGCACGGCAAAACAGTAGCCCACCAGGCACCCGTTAAATGTGTGTCAGTTTGCCGATCATTGGTCTTTTCTTGTTGCGATGCCGTTTGATGTACTGGGCAAGGCGCTGCAGCTGCAGTTAGGCAGGATGAGGCACTGTAAATTTGTTGTTACCTTGTGGACGGCGTGTCCTGCTCCCGAAGTGCGACCGTTTATCCAGTTATTTAAGAGGGGTCCTGTGCGTTAAGTGTTACCATCTCAGTAACGATTTGATATGTTTCCGGAATAGGAACCTTCCATTAGTGCCCTAATGTTGAGCTGCCGAGTCTCCCCGTACCCCGCGTCTCCCGTGCTGGTTTTCCATGGATTGTCATATTATAAGCGCATTGCTGTGGTGTCAGCCTGCTGGGGCTACACTACCATTCAACACTCAAAAACTTATTTGAAGGGGCATATTTCCGCAAACAATTGCAGTCTAGTCGACTTGTCGCTTGGCTGACACAACCTACGGGAAACCCCTCAACCTCGGGGAAGCACCAGTCGACGCATCTCACTCAACTTGCTCGTGCTTATCTATTGTAACTTTTAAAAGCTGCTTGTACTACCCTGATGTCAAGAGGATATGAAGGGGACGGAAATACGCTGTCCACACGTTGGCGTGATCAGTCGAATGCGTAGTAGTGAATCCTTGTCACTACCTTCGGTATGTGCAGCACGCACGTGAAACAAGCTGCAGTCTACTCCGCTAGGTTACACCATCTGTGTTTCTACTCTGTCTTCCTGGACCGCGGTAACAAACAACAGACGCCCCGCCCCGAGTGCGATGTGGCGAATCCGACCTCAGCCCAGCCGATAATTTTGAACGCGAGGGAGTTAGTCTGAAAAGCCCAATGTACCGATGCAACAACTGTAAAAGAACGGAAAACTGGAGGCTGATCTCCCGGTCTCGCTCATTTAGACTGGCACACAGCCGACAGTAGTAGCCAGAAGCCGTCAGCATGCGCCAGCGATGAAGTGTGGTACTAGTACCAACCCAAGGACCGGTAATTCAACCCGACTTCACTGAGTATGAAAACGTCTTCGCAAAAACGTACTGCTCGAGGGCATCTCTCAGTCATTCCCTGCAATCTTGCTGTCTCCGGTTCATTTCCTCCACGCTTCCGTCGCTCGTGCTTGTCATAAGCGAATAAGTCAGCTAGTGTCTGCTGCCCCGCATACACGGTCTCTTTTAAACGAACTAAGAACGCGCCGCAGGAACCTACAATTAACATCCCAAGCACCTCTTTGCCGTCTGACATCCAGCTCATAACATGCTACCGATTCACAACGAACGCCGTCCCAGGGTACCATCGACTATGGCCGTCATGTTTGCGGCATTTCTCTAGAAACATTTCATTCTAATGTGATCACTGCTTCTTGCGCGGGAAACGGACCGCCTGTTTCTCTTGACCTCAATTCTGGCACATTCATTGTCTACATCCAGATCTCGTCGACGCATACATGCTGTACGCTCTTTCCAGGGGCCAGGAGACCTGAATTCCCCTTCTTACGCTTTTCGAGAGAAACTGTGGCAACCCGAATAGCACGCAGTTTAAGCGGCAAGGCTGGTGACCCTATGGGACTGACGCGCTAACGAATTTGACCGTATCATCCCCACCCGTGCGGTAGTACTACTACTCGTCTCGCGGAAAATGCAAAACCAACACCAAATGTTTCCACCTTCCGTAGCAATACTTCACGGGGTCACAACATGCACAAAACGTCCTTTATATCGACTGGTGTGTATCACTTTGCACAAGGGCCTCGTACGTAGAACGACCGAACGGCTCACAGTATGTCGTCGCCTAGCACGTTTATTTCCGCTGCCTCCGGATCAAAGCACTTGACGTAGAACCTCCCACATAATTTACACAACTCGTCAAATCACTCACTTATTTCCTTGCCACTAAGTTTATCGTTTGCAATCTCGTGCGATGGACAAAAAGACAGTTGTTTTGTGAGGTCACCGTTGACTCCTGCGTCAAATCTTCGCCCCTTTAAGTTGGTGGGACCGCGTGACCTGTGATCACCGCTAGCGCCTGTCCCGGAAGCGATACAAGTCACGAGACTCCAGAAACCCACCGAGATGGAGTCCTTCGCCTTCATTCGTTATTGTCTCAAGCAGCAAAGAGCGCATACCAGGGGCTACACGACGACTGGCTACGGAAACACAGTTGTGGCCACCTTCACAACAGCTGCCTGTCGGTTCCTTTCCAGTCACATCTTAGAGCGGCCAGAAAAACTGCAAGGACGTGTTTCACACAAGGGGCTAAAAAACAACCCCACACAGCCTGTGTCACGGTGTCACCTTCCAAACACTCGGAGAAGAGCATGGAGCCATACCCTCAAAAAGTTGCAGTCACACAGAGTCCCGGTCCTCTTCGTGGCGAAGACACCGCGAATCTAGCAGGACACAGCCACACCTAGTCGCACGCTCCTACAGGCCTGACAGAAACTGGCCAACTATCGTCTTTGGTAAGATGCGAACGATGCTAACTGAAGACTACTGTAACTGGCAAAATGTGGTACCAAAAACTGAGGGGCATCTCATGCTTCACCTATTTCCACACATCAACTTGTTCTGCAATCGGATCCCCGCCTACACTTTCTTCAACTGCTCATCTTCCCGGACAGGCAGTTAAAAACCTATTGCTGGAAAAGCTACTTTGCCCTTAACAAGTCAAAAAAAAACATTCACACACGTCTCCTCCAGGGAAGTTCCTTTTTCCTATTCTGCATGTTCGCAAGGACGACTGTCACATTGTCTGCCGACCATCCTGGGCAGGCAATAGGTTCCAACTGTCCCTCCCACTGAGGCCAGCGTGCCCGTTGTTTGCGCCATGATGCTGGGCTCGCCCACACCCACCACAGCGTTGTAAGAAAATGTTTCATCGCCAGCTCTGGCAGCTACCTTGTTGTAGCGCTTACTTGAGAAAATACTACTTCAGCTCATTCCAAATGAGACCTCATAAACACCACGGCAAGCCTGCAAATGAATGGATGAGACGTATTCTCTGTGTCTCTCATCCCGTGACACAGAATAGACGGGGGAGACAACACGACTAAGACACGCCGGGGAGCTGGCGAACGTAAACACGCCAGAACAGCCAGCTGGCCTCAATACGATCAGCACCTGTTCGGTGCACCGGAGAGAGACTCCCTTCAACACCGCAATACACACGGCCCCTGGCTGAACGGAACGAGTGGGCCTCCAAGCCGAAGGAACTTGACATGGGCCACGTAACCACGTAACCAGCTCGAAATGGATGCAACTGGCTTACGCAGAAACCGACACCACTTTGCAATCGAATGATTCGACGGCTTGCCCTACGGGGCAACCCATGGCAATGAGTTAGCATTGCGTACAGCTATCCCTGGCTTCTTCATATATGTTACCGCAACGCCCCTGTTGCGTCGGGCGGGTTATCCTTGCGCGCAAACAAAGAAAGTGGGAGAAACTCCTGGAAAACAGAGCCTGCAAACCTTCCCCCGAGCAAATAGACAAACGACGCCGGGAGAAAAAGGGGTGGCTGTAACAAAGTGGAGGTGAACGAACCGCTACTACAGCCACTGGTTCAGCTGAAAAGTTGGTGAACACCGTAGGAACTGGCAGATGTGGAAACGAACGTCAACGTGTAAGACTTTTCGGAGTCAAAAACGTAGACAAGTCCCCTACAGAATATGAGGTGACTGAAGGCATGAGACTTAAAAAGATATGCACCTGCTGGAACGGGTACTTGAAAAATGCGAAAATGGGAGGATCACCATAATGATTTCACATCACAAAAGGAACTGCTCTTTTGTTTCCCGAAAACGCAGGGACAACTGAAGGCAGTAAAGTTCATCAGTTGCGCGTGCATACCCCATCTGTACATGTTCCGTCTCTACAAACCACCACGAGGTCTCGTCAAGCGGCACTGGCTTTCCCACGTAAGGAGAGAACAACCTGTAAAACGTTCGTCCTGGTGACGACCTGGGTACTACGGGGAACTCCTAGACAATCTCACGGGCTACCATGTTAGGCGCCATTCGCACGTAGCTCGAATAATGTGGACGTCAATTCTTCAGATTTTTTGCTCTCTGCTGAGGGCACCACTGCGCGTTCGACTGCACGCAATTATCTTCCGCGATAAATCACAGTGGTTGGAAACAGGCAGGGACGAACTCAGGTGGCAGAACGTGTCGTCAACCACTTTTCCATACTCCAAACGACCATGTTCCATACTATCTTTCTGTTGAAATAACGTTCATATACCGCTCCTATATAGCCGCGTTGCAAAACGCGCTCGCCAGGTCCCGCATCAGTGGTCACTACGTCCAGAACGTATCGGGGCTCGTCCGGCAGCGGCTGCAATTGATGAAGGAACGCCGTTATGTCCTCCCCCAGGTGTGGCCACAGTCGACGCACACTTGCTCGGAGCCAGATTTACCATGGTGCCAAGTTGACCTTTTCGCACTTCGCAGAACGGAGTCGTGTTGCTTGATAATGGACGTGAGAGAAGGAGAGGGAGAGGCAGGATCTTCCTTTGAGACCCCGTCTCTATGACATTGGCACTCGATGACGTGGAAGATGCGGCACTCAAAAGGCCTGCCTGCTGCTGTCTGGCAAGCAGATAGAATCCGAAAGGCACGACATCCACAGCTGCTCGTTAACCTGTGCTCTCTAAAGTCACTTCGGCGTCAGCGCTCACTGGACAGTTTGCCACAGACGCCCCCACACACGTCAGGTTTTGAGAAGTGTGTCTCGTGCCTTAGACAATGAAACCCTTTCATCCCCAGCTACGTACGCATGGAAATGAGGCGAATAACGCTTACCGCTTGGCAACGAGCAGCCGCTCGCCCTGTCCGGCATCTCCGTACTCTGCCACGCGTCGGCTGTCCAGAGAGAGTTTCTGCAGCGAATGCAAAGTATGTATCAGAGAATTGCCGATTCCTGTTTAGCCGCTTTATAATGCTGATGCATGAAGAGACCGGCTTTCAACGACTAGACATCTTCTCTCTACACCCGTGCGTTACAGACACAGCAGTTCTTATGGGATGAGTAGCTAGAACTACCGATCGTCTTCGGAACCATCTCCAACCCACCGCTAAGCAATCGGCAAGATCATCCTTATGACCCGTAGAAGAGCTTGTAGATGCTGTCGAGGATTGCGGAGGATGGATCCGGCGTGTACGTAATGAATTCTCCCGAGTCATCTGAAGCAGCTCGTGCTGGACACCATAATAAAGGGACAGGAAAGGAAGATACACGTTATACCTAACGCATTTGACCAACCTAGAAGCGCTGCGCCTGCTGGTGGAACGTTGGCTCTGCAAGAAGGTTGCGGCTGAGAATGCCAATATCTTCAAGCATGAGGCTCACCTGTATTTCTGTAAGGAACTGCTGCTGCGGCCCCAGAATGCTGCCCGGCCTGCACAATCTATTCCAGCCTATCCACTCGACGGCAGGGAACCTGTGACATACACACAACCACCAACGAAGCCGTGGAATTCCAGGTCACGCTCGCTTACAAGTGTAGCCCACATTCGGGGTGCAGCGTGGCCGACTGAAAAAAACAAGAGCATGGTACGGGTGGCCGTAAGAGTAACAGGTCGTCTGAGGGACACGCCCTTGCACGTATTCCTCATTCCATTGTTGGCTCCATTCGTTTGTGAGGGTAGCAGTAACTCAAAATTGCACGATCGAAATATTATACGGCATCGCATATTCTAGCTACTCTCCTCTTTCTATTCCTACTTGAAGTTTTTGACAGCGTAACATCCGATGAGCGTCCCTGTTCGGCCGAGGCCGGCCTTACAGTGCACCGCAATTGGATGATCTCGGTTCTCGACCACCTGTAGAAACGCTTGAATTATTTCTCTGAACGCATTGACAAAACCTCGAGTAATGGAATTTTGTTCAGCTGCGACTCCCGGTTGCATACGGCATCTCCAACGAGGTAAGGTGCTGCAGGACCGCCGAACTGGAGAAGGCGCGTTTGATATTACACGATCGGTTACAAAAGGACGGAGAATCCTTTGCTGAACTTACGCTACCAGAAGTTGAAGAGAAATCCGCACCTCCTATGCGACCTCTCTGATTTATACGTATATAATTCACCTTTGCGAATTAAGTGCCTCGTGATGAAGTGTCGCTCCGTGATGCTTACCTGGAGGGACAGGTCCCGTCAACGAAAAACAGGTCGACGTGCTCGATGTTTCTGTCGGTGAACTTCCTGGCATCATATTGCTTCTTGTTCAACCGTATAACCGTTTTGATTCCCATTCTATTGAAGATGTCCACGTAGTCTTCTGGGGTGCACGTGGTGTATCCGTCGTGGTTGCCTGTGGCGCTGGACGGACAAGAGAAGGCCAGAATACGGTTTGGGATAATCCAGTTCATATCTCCGTTTTTCAACTTCTCGTAGTAGTCGTACTCGTCAACATTGAATGTCTTGTAGTCGAACCATCCTAGCTGCAGAAAAAAGTGGATTGAACAGGACGAGAGAAACTGTATTGCTGGTGCGCTGAAAGCTGTGCACCGCCGGAAGCAGTATGACCAACAACAACGTTTACTTTTGTTCCGAAGAATCAGCACGTTGCAATAAAGATTTTCGTTGCAGCCAACCGGTAACGAGCATAAGGAAACGTCTCATCTGGTAGAAATGCCACAAAGCAGAGCACGCCGATGTACACCCCCGAAAGCCCCAGCTCACCACACCTGCGGCCCACTGCTAATGCCCATGGAAAAACTAGATGCTTTAAACACGCCGAGTCGTCAACAGAGGTGACAGAACACACCCGATAAAAGAGCAGCCTTATGTGCCGACCGTGCTTACTACAAGTAAGATGACTGTAACGCTACACATGCACAAGAGCAAAACATTCGCAGTGAAATCTACTAGAACGCACCGCATCATGTATACACAGTTCACTCTCGAAAAAAATCTGCCCAATTTCCTTATAACATGGTCGGCCCGCACAGCTGCTGAGTATCTGCCAGATCCTAACGTTTGAAAGGAAAGTGCTCAGTGGATACTCGCGAGCGGGTAACACGATGCAGGAGCCAAGTACTATACCAAGCCTCCCGATGAGATCGACTCACTTTCATGGCAAACTCCAGACCCTTCAGGCAATCCAAAATTGTCAACTTGAAACTACATGGTCCGCATGTTGCATCCCGGAAAGGAACGAAGCGCGGTGAAATATTAAGGAAAGGCCTGTATGCCTCCTGAGCCGTCACTCCGAAGAGAAGCATCTGAGCTGCCCCGATCAAAAGAGCAGCATTTGCTCGCCTCTCAGGATGAATGGACGAATAGTGTATCAAAATCTTTTGCCGCTCCTCTGCTTCCTTGAGCTGAAAACAGATACACGCAGGCATCCACATGGGAGGCAAAGAGTCACCAAGTTCTCCCACACAGCAGAGAACACCACGGAAACGTTGCGTCATGCCTCTACTTCTACGGTGCAGGTGAGGCACACAACAATTTGTCTCTCGACAGTCGCCAGCAACCCCAAGCCAATTATTTCTCACCTTGGATTCAAGAAGTTTTGCGTATTTGTAAATGCAACTGAGACTAAGTGGCCCGAAGTCTGCGAAGAATGGCTCATACTGGAACGTGTGGTCTGTGGAGAAGAAGTGTATGGACTGGGTATCCCAAGGAGTGCCGGTTACAGACAAGAAAAAAAAACGGCCTGGGATGATCTGGACCGCATCACGAAGAATGCCAGCCCATGAAGAGCCCTGAAAGACGTTTGTCCCTGCCATTTCATTTCCACACCAAAGCCGAGAACGTGACTGGTAAACACCACAGCAGTCACGTTCCGCCACTGCCTGTGATTAGAACGAGTGCTGAGACGGATGTTACACTCGATCGGGTATCGAGTCAAAAACGGAATTGCTCTTTGAACGTAATCCCCAGTCTGGGGATTCGAAAAGAATTTTCCCCGAACTCTACGAGTTCCAAACAGCCGGAGAAGCGGCTTCCAAACGCTTTCCGTACTGACTTTGCACACACCGTTTGGAGTCACAAGGGCCACTTCTGCGGCGGCCCGGAATATATGGTATCTGGCCGAGGATATAGCACAGGGCAAACCAAGCTGCTCAGTCCGAGAGTGGAGAGCCCATGAAATATAGCAAGATTTTCAACCTGTGGGAATGAAGAAGATCGACTTTGGGGGCGTCCTACTGGTACCGCCAATTCCCTTGAAAAGTGAAGTATCTTCCCCTAGTTTGGGGCGCCGACGAGCACGGCAGTTTTCAGCTTAGGAAATGCATGTGCTTGCTTGAAAAAAGAGAACCAACACGTTTCACAGAGACGCCTCAAAACATCAAGCCACAACAACGACGTCTGCAGATACATTATCGGGGGTTGAGTCTTGGCGGGAGCGAAACGCCGTGAAGGTGAGTCCGCGTCAACAGAAAGAACAAGCAATGACAGCATAATTCACAGTAATCCTCTCCTATTGCGACTCATAAACCTTCCCAGCGTATGGACGCTGTCCGCTCCCACGGAGTAGTTTGAATCCTTGCCCACGGAACCTTCAGCTGCCGACAAACTGGAGAAGTGTGCGTATCTGCGAGCACGTATGACATGCGGAGTGCGTAGCGCCGGTTCCGCGGTCTCGTTGGACTGGAACACAACAATGAAACCGTCAACAGTCGATAAACCCAGATTAGTCACCAATTTATTTCAAAAAAATAGGATACAGAGAGCAACCGGGGATTCTGTGTGGGACCATCAGGTGCTCTAACTTCCTATAACGCGATATGAACACAATGACTTGTGTCACGCGCCACTGTGCTGGAACTCTTTGGACGCCTGAATGTACACACCCGCAAGTTGATGCATACATAAATATACAGCATGTTGCTCAAAACGAGCACTGGGTTCTCCAGATTAATCGAGGAAAATTCACTTGTCGCACACAACAGTGACCATACGTAGCGTCGACACCCCCCATAGCACTTGAGGTAACCACAGGCACGATGAATACAGTTGGGGCTCTCCTTCCTCCGTTCAACGGCAGCAGAACGACCCGGTAACTGTGGCGCCGTTCTCAATATGGATGCACTGAAAAACGGCTCAACTGGATTCTGGCACGGGGTGGCACCGGCTTCGCTAACGCATCTATCAGACCACGCAAACGATCTTTTATTGGTAGTCTTCAAGCCTGGAGAGACACCTTGCGAGGCTGAGGCTTTGTGCAGACAGATATAACTGGTGGGGCAAATCAAATTGTATACAACACTCAAAAGAATTTTGCGGTTGCGGCGTCAAAGGTCTGTACGAGTACCGCCCATGGAGACGGCCGACTCAACTGCATATATACGTTGTTCGCGCAGGCGATACTATGAGTGCGTAAAAAAAATCCGATCTCTCACTTTTCTCTGTCCCCTCTGCTGTGAGTTTTACAATACCCAAGTATGAAAAACCGGACGGTACATTCGGTAGGCCTGCCACGTAATACCTTTTCCAGCCGCAACCATCACGCGGCTCCCGCTCAGTATGCAACAACTGTCTCTGCTCTCTCCCGCGGCCGACCAACACCCGCAGATACTTCGTCTCTGTGACGGCGATTGATGGAACCTCGTGCGACACGCGATGAATCAAAGGAAGGTTATGTGCGCCACACGACTTTCCTGCCAACCTCTCCACTTGACAAGGCAAAGATTCACGAAAAGGCGGCGCACCAGAAGTATATAGGGAAGAACATCGTCGACCAACCGTGAACCGGTGCGAGGTGGCTCGGGTAATAAGGCAGTTGCAGCCACGTGTATAAAAACCAGTTCCTTGTATCGTAACTCGTAAACCGCCCCCGCCTGTGTGCCGCGTCTCATTCGCTGTTCGTGGTCAACGCGGTTCGTTGGGGCTGCGCCCCATGTGTTGATGACCCAAGGCGACTGCAGTGGAGACACATCTTCTGTTCGTGCGAGCGCGGGAGATACGTGTATCCCTTTCGCCGCGCGTAAAGCCGGTGATCGCAGTCCTTCTATGTTCCCCCGGTTTCTCTTGACTGCAGATCTCCAGCAAAATTATCCACAAGTGACGCCATGCCGCTGTTATTTCCCGTAGGTGTACCAAACCAGGAAACAGAACAATCCTACGCACCAAGATCGCGGGGAAGGCGGGTTTGCAGGGGTGGTTCTGCCGAATAGCTGTGAAGCATTTGCCTCCGAGACTGGTGTTTTCCCGCCGTAATAAATGTAGACAACGGAAAGACCCACCAGACACAAAGACAAACGAACACTTTTGACCACCCACAGATTCGTGTGATGCAATTTCGTTCGCCTATCATGCATGAGGCTAATCGGGAGGATGCGCCGCGCCTTTGGTTGTTGTTCTTCGGCTTGATATTTTGAATCGCCGTCCCTTACAGCTCAATTGAGTCGGAAGATACGAAATCTGTCCCAAGACAGGCGGAAGAGATTATAGGCTGCCAGCAGAATTCGTTGGTTACCTACAAAGATGGCACTCATCGAGCGTAAGCTGAGAAGAAAAGAATTCGAACGCGACCAAAATGCCAGCAGACACGGCGTGGCATACGAGCCAGAGGCAGCTGTGTGACGACGGCCTCGTTTCGTTCCTTCTGTAGCATTGTCTGGTGTGAAGAAGAATTCCGTGAAAATGCAGAGAAGATGTTCTAAACGAAATTCCGACAAGATGAAAGATATTTTGCAGGTTATGGGAGGATACGGAAGCCAGTGATGGCGTGCCGTAAACTAACAAGCCAACTCTGTTTGGTGATTGCGATTCAAGGAAGGATGGTAGCACAGATTTTGCTTCTGTACGTACTTAGGCGTATAGATCGTTGTAAACCAAATCTTTTTTCATGGTCTTATTAGCATGCCGGAATGCCAATGGCCCGCGCATAGCTAGGTTGCCAACAGACATCCAACACAGACGCAGTACACACGGCGTGAACACGACATACAGCACCATCGATGTTCTGGGTGCAACCCTGCGAAACTATGAGCCGAAGAAAACGTATGTCCAGCTGCGTCAACAGCGACGACACCATTTTGCCGGTAGTAGAATAGAAAATCCATACTTCAGGGGTGGGGCTACTCGCGCTTTCTGCACAGCATGATTTTCCTCTTCTGTGCCGGAGTGACAGGAGGAAACACAGCTTCAAATCGCTTCTGCGGTCATGGCCCCTTTCACGACTCCTTCTGGAAGTCCTTAAAGGCAATTTACCAAGTCTTTTACTCTTGGCTCTTGAGTGAAGACCGCTGTCAAACGACGACCACGAACTGCAGGATCACTACTCAGACAGGTGTTTCTTCGTTGCCGTTTTCATACAAAGACTCGAGATCTTTTTTGTCAGCGCCGGTCGTGTTCTTTCCTCGAACAGACTCAGCCGAGAGGCAGAGACAGTATATTTCACGGGTCCCACTCACTTATTGGTGAACCAAGGACTAGCCACTCTGTGCGTCCCTACAAACAAAACACTTTCTTCCAAAGAATCGACAGACTGTCACGAATTCCATCGAAACCTTTGTTTCACGACGAGGACGTCCTTTTTTCTGATGTAAATCAACGACGATATAAAGTTTGTCTCCGTGGCCGCTGAAGCTGTTTGTGGGCACTTTGGCCTCGCAGGTGAACAGCAGCACAAGAATATGGAAGCATGCCAAAACTCTGACACAGTGGTGGTCGTACACGACTATCATGCACGGTAACATGAGACTGCGTTCCTTGAGTAAGCGAGAACGGCGATTGAAAAGGTGTTGTTGCCCAGAGCATCTTTTTTCAGCGAACACCACTACTGCAGCCAGGCCTTGCCCCAGCTGTACACGCAAGCGCCAAATTACACGACGCATCACCACGTATGAAAGTGTATCTATTTCCCACATATTTTTCCTGGCAAGTGCGGGTGTCTGCCTCGTTACATACGAAGGTGCTGCCCAGACGGCTCCGGTCGTGCAGCTAATGCGGCATACGGTAGACATTCGACCGGAAGGCGTTCCTCTCAATTTTCCGGTGTGGGTAACACTAAGCGGTTGCGGGAGGGCCTCTCAAGACAACTTAAATGCCTGCACCAAGGCGAGTGCATCAGGTACTGAACATCTATTACATTCCTGCAATGTCCACGACACCAAACTGCGATGTCCTATAATTCCTGACACGCAAAACTATATCTACGTATAAAACCTCTAATATATTCATGGTTTTATCCCGTAGATGCTGTGGTACAGGGTCATGCAGAGAAATACTGTACTCTGTCGAAGTGCAGCGGACAGAAGGATTTCTGGACTACTATAACCCAAACTGGTATATCGGCGATCGTTGTTGGTGCTCTTTCTCCAGAGACTTTTTCAGCTTCAGGCTGGTCTCCATTCGGATCACATGGCGGAAGCTCTCTACTCTCACTACATTTTGGTTTAAAAGATGCGGACACCTGCATTCCCTTCACACTGAAAGCGTTTCGGTCATATACCCACTTTCGCAGTTTATATACAAACGAATACATATATATATATATATATATATATATATATATATATATGTACATGTATGTGAGGGATGGAGCTGTTTAGGCGAACCAGGACGTTGTGAGATTCATTTCACATGTACAAGCGCCCCTGAATTCGCTTCGGCATATCTGGAGCGCTAAACTGCGTTTTTCTGTCGAGGTGAATGTGTGGAATCAGTTCCCTTTATTGATCTCCACACCCATCCCTACACGTCTATGCAGATAGACGTACACATGTCCAAATCATGCATACACCAATCATGCAAGTATGCATATATTATGCCTTCGGTGAGAGTCCTGAAAGCGAAGCGAGGTCTCCCGTATGCTCCAGTCGCTAACGCCTCCTCGGAACAGATGCACCCTACCTCACAGTCAACTCCTGTCAGCGACTGTCAGTGCCGACAGCCATCAGCTCTCCTGAAGAAAACTTCCCCCAGCGATCTTCTCACACTTCACGAGAACTTCTCGCTCCAACAAAGAAGGCGCAGCACTGCTTGGGTAGAAACAATTAGAGATATCGACGCTCTAGGGTCAAGGCGCCGTTTATTCACTTTTCGACGCATCTTCAAACCGCAAAGCTAAACCTGCCATATATATATATATATATATATATATATATGGATGCACATGTAGGTTTACTTCTATCTGTTGGTGAGAATGGTCCCCCTGATGATCGAGAATATATGTATATACATATAAATACATATATGCACGCGTTCTTCGAACCGGATTTTCCTCCGATACTATCAATTGCGGGCACCCGGACATCTGTTAGGGTCGCTTCCCGTCGGGAGATCACTTCTCTCTGCCTCAAGGGGGGCACTCCAGTCCGAGTAGGAGCCGCGGTAGTTCAGCGCCTGGAAGCCCAAATGCGCAAGAATTTCACAGCCCTTGGCTGATCGGACACCTGGAAGAAATGCAAATCAAAATTCCGAGAGACACGAGACACAGGTGCAACTCAACTCGATCCATTCACTCGGAATGGAGGTGCGTGTAGATGACCATACGTGCATGTGCCTACAACTGTTCGACACTCAATAAGGCCAAACACGTATATATATATATATTTATATTATGCTTCCTAGGCAGATACACATAAGAACGCACAGAGACCTCTCGGTTCGTTTCCCGGGTAGGCACAAGAAAAACGGTGGGTTATCGTGGAGAAACCTAGACACTTTTCGTTTACCGTCTTCTCTACCCGACGGGCAAGAAGGGAAGCAGCTTTCCGAAGCACGAGCGATTGAGCCTACCTCTTTGGCAGTAGACGACCAGAGTCACGTCTGTGTCGGGCTTTGGACAGTGAAATCTGGAGCACGCGACACAGGAGACAACGCGCACTTGTGTCGAGACAGAAGAGCGTCTCTGTGCCCAACATGCTGCGAAATTTCCCGCCCACGATCCACGCTAGGCTCCGAGGTGTTTCGGCTACGGCAGCGAGCGTGGCACCCTCCGGACGAAAAAAAGCAGACGCTGGACACCTCCCCATACACAGACTAGCATCTACGGACGACTTGCGAGAAAACCGATAAGCCACTGAGTCCGCACGCACATATCCATACTTGCATGCATACATGTATATGCATATATGGATGCGTATGTGTATGCGCCTAGAAATCCGTATCTGCGTCTGTGCTGGTTCTTGCATGCAGCTAGTAGATATATGCATACATATGTATGTGCATATGGACGTACATGCACAGTTATCCTTATCTCTATACGGTAGACGGCTGCTCGTTCTCACACACAGTACGGCGAATTCGAGGACGCATTCGATTTGCAATCTCGAGTGAACGCTCTTTGTCCTTGGCTTCGCTTCCTCGCACGTACTCTTTCTCGAAACATTTCGGATGCATCTTGAAAGCCTCCGCAAGACGGCTGAGAGGAATGTTCACTGCTCCGGGGATGCATCCGAGAGTCTGAGGACGCATTTTTTCGAGAACGAATCGACAAAAGTGTATGGGTGGAGCCGAGGGTGAAGGAGAGAAAGAAGCCATGCTCCGAAAAGACGCGAGACAGAACCCTGCGTGTCTCTCTAGCAGACTGCGCTTCACAAACCCCGAATCCGTTTCCTTCGAAGGCTCGCCGTGCGCACAGCCTGACGTCGCCACCTCCAAATCCTGCGTGTTCACATCGCTTTCAACACATACACGCACCTATACATACACCTGGCGGCACACACCTACCTCAGCGGCTGTATCCATAAATAAATATATATATATATATATATATGTATGTGCAAAAGTACGTATGTATTCGGAAGCCTCTGTCGGATCGTGAGGCATCTAGTGGAACCGGTTCGAAGAAGAAGAGTACCGCCCCAAGGCGACCGAGTTCACGTACTTGCAGCTCTGCCGGCTCTCTGACATCGACGAGGCGAAACGCTTTTCCGTCGAGAATGTTTGCGCCCCCAGCTTCACTCAAACGGCGCACAAAGCTGCGATCGACCTCGTCGGCGACAGGAGACTCCGCGGCAGACGCAGTGCTGCCTGTCTTGGTAGACTTGTCTCCGCAGCCTAACGTGGCCGTGGCGGTTCGTGAGGTTAGCGGCGGGCCTGTGGGAGAGAAGACGCGAACAGGACTGCGAGACCACTCGGACTGAGTAAGAGCGGGAGACACGTCGAAGCGAAGGAGTGGAAGGCCGAGAAGCAAAACGAAGGACAGTCCGACAGAGAGGAGAGAGACAGGGGAGGGAAGCGAGCTGACGGGAAAGGCGAGCCGAGGAGACAGACCCGACCGGAGACGCAGAACACGTGGGAGGTACTCCGAGAACGAAGGAGACGTTCACACAGATGAAAACAAGGCAGAACTGCAGCGCCCACAGAGCGGGGAGAGAGATGAGAACGGAAAGAAATCAGAGGGAGAGGAGAGAGAGGAGAGAGAGGAGAGAGCACCACAATCCCTAAAGCGTCGATGACACTCTTTGGGGTGGGCGTCTCTGCAGCCGATCCACCGTACCTTGCGCGCTTGTCGAGACTGTTCTGGAGATAGGTAAACGGCTCGAGGGAAAGCCTGGTTTGAGAAAAGTTGAAAAGTGAGGACTCCGGTCACACAGAATAGGCAGGAAAGACGCCGCACACTCCGCTGCGCTTCCGTGCATGCGCCCTGTCTCTCTGCTTGCGGTCGCAGTTTCTTCTCTGTGTCCATTTCTTCCTTGCTCTCCATTTCCGCGGCCAGTGCCGAAAAGACTCCTCGTCTCAGTCGCCCGTTCCCAAGGGACGCCTGGGAGCAGAAGTCCGGAGAGACAGGCTGCCGGCGAGGGAGGCGGGAGATGAGAGTTGCGCGCTTCTCGACATGCGTTGGACAGCCGCGCACACCAGAGAAGAAACGGAGAGAAGGACGGAGACGGAAGAAAGACCGATTTGGCAGCGAGGGCTGTTAAGCCCAAACGCTTGGTAAGCATCATCGTGCCGGACACAGGATGACACTGCGCCTCCTCACCAGGTGTACAGACACTAGAAATGTGCAGGGAGTGATCACACCGCCTTTTCTGCTTAGATACGTCCGTTTAGGGGCAAGATACTCCCCTTGAGGGATAATTCTCCCCTTGCGTCCTTGCTGTCGTCCTTTCTCGCTCTCTGGATAGACCTTTTTCCCCTTTGTGGCGGCGTGCACGTCTGCGGCTTGGCTGTCTTGAAAACGGACGCAGTCGGCAGAGAAGCGGCAAGCGGGTGTATATACAGCTCACTGTGTATCACCGTCTTTCACGAGAAGACGGACGGCTAGCAAGAGCTTTTCTCTGGGTACATGCTTCTCCAGGAAAAGAAGGGAAAGGCAGACCGGAATCAGTGAGTCTTCTTCTTGGGGTCGGCGCGCTGTGCCAAAAAGGGAGCCCACCGGCCGACAGAGAAACGCTTTCCTTCAGCCCCGCAAAAGATCTTTTCTGTTTCCACGCACTATATATCTATCACGAGAAAGAGAGGACTTCCCGTGCTTTTCGATGAAACCGAGACCCCGGGGGAAGACCGACAGTAAAGAAACTTTGCGAGTTCCAGATGCCGCGACATGCACAGGCGCCTTAAAAAGATACGTAATTTTGTCTTGTTTCGCGGCGCATGCACGCACGCCCGAGAAGGCCGCACTGCAGAGTCGTCCGCGAATAAATACCCCAGCGACACCGAAGTGAAGAGCGTTTTCCGGATTTTCTTCTCGACGCATTTCTTCACCACTGTATCTGCATCGTCGTGTGTGTGGATGGCCATCGAGAGCGCGTTGCTCGCGGGTGTCTTCGGCTGTTCCGGACTCGCATCTCTGTGCGAAAAGAACGGAGGCATTTGTACGCGCCCTCGACCCTTCTCTCAGTAACGCCTCGGAAATAAGAAGCGAGACTGGAGATTTCCTTTTTGACGGCGTACACCTCTTGTGGTATCGTGGACCGTTTTCTGGGAGAGAGAAAACAGGACAAATCGCTCCTCCTCGGCGCCTCTGGAGGCGACAGAGACCGGCGAGTCGGATATGCGATTTTTTTGGGGGGGGTTTCCATGTCTTTTTTGAGGACTTCCGGACCTTGTTTCCGTTGACGTCGCCTTGCGGGGCAGAGAAGACGCTGTTGGACGATGCATTTGCTAAATCGTTAGGAGAGCTGCGTGCTGGGGCCTCTCGCAGTCCAAGCACTGCCCCAAGTCGCGCTGAGCGAATCTTTCCTTTTCCCTTGTTTCCTTCCTCATTCTGTGACGCCATTGCTACCCGCCTATTGCACTCTGTGCACGTGCTTCTCGTGTGAATGCTTTCCTCTTTCCATCTTGCTCCCCTCTCGCCTCTCAGACATTCACACCCGCTCCACTAAACTCGCTGTCTTTTTGTCTATGCTCTCTGGCTCCTCTTGAGAGCGCATCCGCTTCCCCTTCCCTTTTTTCTCCGTTTGTTTACCTCTCCCTCTCTGCTCTCTCTGCCTCTGTGTTGCGCCACTTCGTTTTCTCGTTTCGTCGCTCCTTCACAAGAAGATTCCCGTCTGTTTTCTTCGCCTCTGGACCTCTTGGAAACCGTTGCCGCTGTCTTGCTCGCCAGAATGATAAAGTTCATTCTGATGGTCAACAAGCAGGGCCAGACCCGCCTGTCGCAGTACTACGACTTTGTCCCCATCCCGGAGAGGGTTGCGCTGGAAGGCGAGTTGATTCGGAAATGCCTCAGCCGAACAGAGCTCCAGTGTTCCTTTGTTCAGTATCGGCAATACAGCGTCATCTATAGAAGGTGAGGGAAGCACAGTCTCACAGTTCTGCCACAAGGACTGTTGCCTTTTGTGCGCATCCGGCCTCGCGTTCTCCACAGACTGAGCACAAACACTGTGCATCTTCCTCTTTCTTCCTCGTTCCCCTTCCCTGCCGACAGACTCTCTAGAGTCGGTCGCCTCCTCTCCTCTGCGGCGGGTGGGGTTCTCGCCCGTTCCGCGTTTTAAAAAGCTCTCTTTTCCCCCTTTCGCGTTTTCGAAAGCTTTCTTTCTTCCTGTCTCTGTCTCTTTTTGTTGCTTTGTTCCAGCTGCGGACGCGTCTGTTGGGCGGCCAGCAGCTCTGTTTTCTTCCTGGTCTCCCGCCTTCTTTTTCCTTGCGCGACGCCCTTTAGTTTTCGCGCGATGTCGCTCGAGAGACACCCCAATGCAGGTGGATCGCATAGCGTTTCTTTCTCCGGTTTCTGTTCTCAGATACGCGAGTCTCTACTTCATTGTCGGTGTGAAGGACGAAGAGCTGAACGAGTTGGCGATTCTCGAGTTCATTCACTGCCTCGTGGAGACCCTGGACAAATTCTTTGAGAATGTCTGTGAACTCGACATTATGTTTCACCTGGAGAAGGCACACTTCATTCTCGACGAAATGGTTATGGACGGCTGCATCGTCGAGACGAACAAAGCGAATGTTCTGTCCCTGATCCACATGATGGATGTGGCCTCGATTTCGTGAAAAGAAAACATGCGGCCAAGACTGGGACATAGAATACGGAACTTGGACTGTACGGCGTCTCCCATTTCTTTCTCCTCACCAAGGCGAGGGGTGAACTGCGGCCTGTTCACGGGTCTTCGGAAATCCGTGAAAACGCAGGAGAGGCCGCAAGGAACCGGTCCGTGGAGTTAAGTCAGTCTACATCTTGCTGTCTGTGTCTGTAAATAGAGCCGCATTTCCCTGTTTTCTGCAGCTGGCTCTATCAAGACCTTTCTTTCTAGATCTATTTGAACCTAATCTTTGTGTACGTATCTATCTGCATCTATACGCATATCTACTAGACTACGCATATATATATATATATATATATATGCATATGCGTGTGCATGCCTATTTATCTCTGTGCCTCTAGGTCTTCATCTATATGTTTATCCTCTCTGTATATATCTTCTTCTTTGCGTCTGTATCTTTCTCCGGCCAGAGAGAGGTTTGACGTCGCCGTGGTCAAAGCAAAGGGGAGACAGCCCGAAAGCCGTAATTCTTTTGGCTGCGTAGACTGTCTCTCGTCTCTTTCGGTTGGTCTGTCATGCCCTTCTCTCGTCCACTTGTAGGCTGTTTTCTTTCGCAGCAGTGCGCGCTTGCGACTTCTCGCCGGTGTGTCGCATGCTCTCCTGTGTTGCGTTTGGCCTCTCGCGTGAAGAGATTCTGCATCGATGTACATGGAGGGGAAAGCCGGAAGCGTTGTCTTCTCTCTGTTTTTTTCGCTGATAAAATCTCTTCTCGTCCTCACGAAGCCCTCTATTTGTGCGTCGCCTACCTCTCTTCTCGCCTTCTTCCTAGGCATCATGGATTTCCTCGTGGTAGCTTGCGCCGTAGCGTGTATCCCTTCTTTCTGTGGTGGCCGGCCTGCTGGCGGGGGAGGCCACTTGCCGAAGCAAAGAGGGCTCCTTCTTCGCCACAACGTCTTTAACGCGTTTTAAAAAATAAAGTTCTCTCGACACTGGCGGGACCTCTCGGTGTCGACACCCGACCGCCGCCTCGGCTTCACGACAGCTTTCCCCTCTTTTCTAAAAAAGCGAACCGTAGAGATGTTCCTGTAAAAGGGTTCGATGCCAAACACAACCCGTATATAAGCCGTTCAGGCACGCCTGCTACGTCACATTTGCGTCAGCAGCTCTCGCGGTGAAATATCCTTGGAAAGTTTGGGATCTCGAACATGTCCCGGCAGGGCTTCCTCCACACAATTGTCCTCTGTCGGACCGAGAAAAACGAGGGGTGTCTAGGAGGCAGAGAGCGCTGAGAACTTTATGAGTCGCCTGTTTTGCGCACAGCAGTTCCTCGCTAACAATTTTGAGTCCAAAGGTGAAATCGTCCTCAGAGACGAGGGGTGGAACCGTGAGCCAGGGCGTCCTCTGCGTCAATTTGGAAATGCCCTGTCGCTACACTTTCTCAGATTTCCCTGGGAAATAAAAGTTTGTTCTTGACGGGGACCAGTACTGAAGAACCGCCTTCTCGAGGCTGGGCCAAACCTCTGGTCCCCTTTCCTCTTTGGGAACTCTCACCCGCTTCCGTCTGGACCGTTCTCCGAACTCCGTGAAGAGCAACAACTCGCCAAATGCACACATACTCGCGCAAACTCTACCAATATGCTGAAATAAAGACTACAAAGAAAAAAAGACACAGACCGACTGATACCCATCTCTATAGGCTTTTACATTCATGCACGCATAGGAATTTATATATGTATAGGTAATTGCTTGTTTGTTGTATATATATATATATATACAGCTATAGCAAAAAAAATATGTGGATATATACAGGTATAAGGAGAGATGGAGGAAGTTGGATAGTTGGCTGGTGGGATGTGGTCCTAAAACAGCACAATAGAAATTGGATCCGCTAAACAAAGACATTCAAGATCTAAACCAGTAGTCCACAGTGAGGATTGACGAGAAGATCGAATTGTCAAAGTATCCTTGTTTCCCCTCGTTGCAAGATGTGTCCGTTGGCCGGTGAATCGCATATAGTTCAACTTTAGTATATACTCTGAAAAAGCTGAGAAATAATCCTCAAAGATTGTCACGCCCAGGACGATGTTCTGATCATCCCTGGCATCTAGGTAGGAATTTGCTCCCTCTCGTTGCCTGCGTGCGGAATCGCAGGAGACAACCGACCTCTGAAAGAAGCCTTGGCACCTAAAAGTGACCAGAGATTTCCTTTTCCCTTCTGCTCGTCGAAATCGCTCTCAAATAAACAACGGAATTGCGCCTCACCGAGGCGGTTGCCAGCGTCGCATGCGAGAGAGAGTTGACTTGTTTTGCATGCAGCAGCTAGTCCTTTTCCTTGGCTAGTCATCCGACCCCCATCCTTGGGACGGGCTTCCTTTCTTTCTTTCCTTCCACTTTTCCCCTCTGTTTCTCGAATTGAAATCTTCTTTTCGTCTCACAGAGTCTCTTCCAGGGAAACAACGCAACCTTTCCGTGCCGCGTGCACCCTCGTTTTCCTCGACTACCGCCCCCGTGTGCTGACGCCTCTGGTCTCCGAAAAAGCCTGGTCTTGTGTGTCTTCTTTCCTCCTCTCCACCATTTTCAGTCTCTTCTCTCCAATCCTTCACGCCTCATCCCCTTCTCTTATCTTCTTCTTTTGTTCATCTGCTTCTCTTTTTCTCTGCTTCGCCTCGCCTTCTCTCCCTTGGCCTTGCTGGACACCGTGTGCACCCGTTTGCGCTCCTGAGCCCATGACCTCCTCGACCTTGGCGCCATCTCCCTCCTCTCTCACGATGACGGCCTCCTCTCTTTGCCTTCGCTCTTCCGGCTCGTCTTCTTCTGTTCTCTCTTCCGACTCTCCTTCCTCTGTTCTCTCTTCCGACTCGCTTTCCTCTCTGTACTGTTCCTCGCCGAAGCTTCGTTTCCCGCGCTCGGTGACACGCCAAGTCTCCCGCCTGCACGCATCAGATTTATCTCCACACAACGCCACACCAAGCAACCCATCTGTTCGAGGAAAGCAACGAAGCTGCATTCGCCGCGCCTGTCTCGTCTCTCTTGTTTGTCTCGTTCACGCTTCCCTCTGTAAGTTGTCTCTCTCGCAAACTGCGAAAGCGGTCGCACGAGACATAAATATCTCTGTATCGATGTAGGGGCGGGTATATGGATGCATGCGTTCTTGTGAAGGAATCCGTGTTCGGTCGCAGCGCTCTACTCTGGATCGATCAGCAACCACCTCACACTGCCGCTCTCTGTGAATTCCTAGATTGTATCTCTGTGTCTCTCTATTCGCTGTCCCTCAGTGTCTCCCAGTGGCCTTCGTCTCTCGCTCCCGTCTCTGTTGAGAGCGCGAAAACCGAGGAAAGGCAGCGCGCACCCGATATGCAGAACACAGTTTTCCCACGGCGCATGTGCAACGAGTCGCAAGCGTCTCTCTTCGCTGTTTCTTTTTTTCAGGTGTCTCGGGGGCTGGTGAGGCGGCGGTTACGACGGGAGGCCTTTGCCGGGACCATTTTCCTAACGACCCAGTCGTGCTGAATTACTGCCAAAATGGAGCTACCTGTACAGTCCAGCTGTCGTCTGGTGAGTTTCTCCTCTGATTTTGCTCATTTCTCGCACGCGAGGCCCTCGATGGAACACGGCCCGAGGCTTCTCACAAAATAGAGACAAGTGTGTCCGTGTGCCTACGCGCTACATTGCGTTCTCCGGCGTTGTCTCGGACGTTTGTTGCCTCCACACGCGCGCGCGCCTCCCACGTGATTCCGTCCAGATTCGCCGAACAAGTGCCTCCGACGGAGACTGTCGATTCCTTGTCTCTCCGGCAGCAATTCGCCCACGATTGTCGCTCTCGCGCTCGGTATGTTTTGTCCGGTTTGCAGGGAAACTCCTGCAGATTATCTGCAACTGTGCAGAGCTGCAAACGACCGAGTATCTCTATGCCGGCCCGAGTTGCTCTATCAAGCAAAAACTCGCATTCGTTGCTGGGTCTTGTAAGTTCTTCCTGGCCCGCCAAAGGAGGCGCAAGATTTGTGGGCGCATGGTGAACTTCCCTCGCTTTTTCCTCGATATTCTGTTTCGTCTGTTTTCGGAGTCTCTGTGGAGCGACGGCAAGGTACAGCTCTCTCACACAGCTGCTCTGCAACTACAAGGCGCAGGCAGAGATGTCGATTTCACGCGATAGGCTTCTAAACCGCCAACCGCCACACAGCCACACACCAAATCTGCATCTACGCATAGGCTGCACATGCCACCATCTCTGTAGTTGTCTCTATTTGTCTACACGTGTCGAAATCTCTTTCTGTACCTCTCTGCAGTTGGGGTTATTCATGTATCTTCTGACCTACACGTACGCGTACGTCTGCCTGGTATGATTCTTTCCATACACGTTTTGTGTGTGCACACAATCCTCGATCGAAATGTGGGTTTGTGGGGTGCACGCAAAGCGTTTCTCTGCTGTGTGATTGGCGCAGTCGGAACGAGTGTGCGGAACACGTGCTGGCTGGAGAATCTGCTGGGCCTGAACAGCTGGAAAGATGTGCCGTCGCGAGTCGCCTCCTTCTGCTACACGCTGCCTTGTCCCAGTCCGGATGGCTCTAGCATCTAAACAAAAGAAGCGCCTTCGTTAGTCTCTGTCCCAAGGCTCTCTACACACATCTATATCTCTCGATATCCATCTATAGCTTTCTATACCTCTCTATGTGTATCATGCGTGAATAGCCCAGCTTGCGCCCTGATAGTCTCAATCGCTTCGACCTACATCTCTCCGTATCTGGTCCCGCCTCCTTTCAATCTCGCGGTCTCAGTCTACACAAGCGTCAGCCTGCAAACGTATCTAGCCGTCTGTGCACACGTATATCGGTGCGCACAACTTTGGCTGAATCTGTGGAAGCGCTCTCCACCTCGATTCAGATCTTTTCTCTCAGCATACGTATATTTGCACAGTACTTAAATACATTCGTACACATGCTCTCGCTTACACTGTGTATATGCATGTATATGCACATACTTGTCTATACCTGTACTTTTCTGCATGCATTTATGTGTATTTATGGGTGTAGGTTCTCAGTGTGTGCCCCTGTTTTGTTTTCGCGGTGGCCCAGGGGTGCAAAGACACCTTTCGCCAGGTCGTACCTATTTCAGCGCCGAGTCCCGTTTTGCGGTCGGCGATTTGTTGACTTATTTGGATTTCTTTTTGCTCTATCGGCGACCGTGTCGACCTTCCAAACGGATTTTCGCGTTTCCAAATTCACAAAATCGAGAAGAACACATGATTTCCCAACTGTTGCCTCAGTGCACAGATACCAATTCATATGCAGATTGACACGCGAGTCTATACTCAACCATTCAAACATTTCTACACATATAGAGGAACGTAGGTGTAGATATATATTTATAGATATCTCTATATAAGTATACGTACATTTCTATCTACAAATGCACTGACTGTCCATACCATATACATACATATATATATATATATATATATATAATTTACATGTACATACCTATATCTACATATGGATACCTATACGTTTCACTACATGTCTATATCAACGTGTGTATTCAGGTATGTATTACAGTATGTATTTTTGGGCGAGAGGCAGATCACTTTGATGCTTTCGAGGAAACATATTTCTGCTCTTTTGAAGCAAAAGTGAGGAAGCTGAGGCCAGAGGACAGTCGCCACGACTTCGCCCGTTTGCCGCCCTAAAAGTGACACACACCGCGCCGTTCGAGACAAAAACAAAAGCGTCAGAGAGACAGGCAAAAATTCTGAAACGACGGGAGTCTGAGATTTCCGAGAAAGCCTCAATTGCCTCGCTCGTTGCGGCTAGAGTTGGGAAGATACGCGCAGATTTGCGGGCCATCCCTCAAAAACAAAAAACCGACAGCAGCCACGAGAGTGTGCGCATCCATGCACAGCTGCTCTCTTGAACCAGGAGAAACACTGAGCTAAAAACACACACAAACCTACACCCACTTCTCTACACCTTCCCACATATACATATGCATATATACATATACACATATATACGTATATATACATATATATACGTATATATATATATATATATATTTGCAGTTGCCCTCCAAGGCACTGTTTACGTTTTGGATTCTCGTGTTTTGCGTTTGGAGGCACTTGGCGCGGGCTCCCCCCCTTTTCCTCGTTTTCTCTTTTCTCTTCCTTTCGGTTCTTGATCTTCTCCCGTTTCTTGCTTTCCTCCGTCCTTCCTGGCCTGTGCACGCGTGGTGGCTCCAGTTGATTCGCGCTCTGGAAGCGCCTCGCCGGCAGGAGAGGCGGCTGAAGCGGCCGCATTCGCGCGTCTCCCTCTCTTTCTGCCTTTTGTCTCTGACTGGTCCGCATGCGATTCCGCCTCTTTCGTCTCGGACTCGTTGCTTTGTTCCTCTTCGTCCGCATTTTCCTGCGCCTCTTCAGACGCCTCTTTCTCCGCCTCTGCTTGGCGGCGAGCACCTCTGTCACCGGACTGCTTTCGAGATTCCGACACGTCCTCGTCTGCGCGCTTTCGCCGTCGCTGTCGGCTCGGATTCTCGCCCGCGTTCTCGTCTCCCTTCTCTTCCACCGGAGCCTCTTCCGGAGCTCCAGCCCCGCTGTCTTCTTCTCGTTGCTCCTCCATTTCGTCTGTGTCCCCTTCTTCTCTCTTCCCATCATTCTCTTCGTCCTTCTCGCCTCCTGCTTTTTCGTCTGCCCGTGCTTCCTTCGCCCCTTCTTCGACTTCTTCTACATCTTCCTGATCCTCCCCCGCGGCTGTCTTGTCCTCGCCTTTTTTGTCTTCCTCGCCTGTTTGCTTCTGCGTCTTTCCGACAGCACGCGTTTTCCTCTTTGGCGCTCTACACACATGCGCTGGGCCTCGAAGAACGACAGGTGGGGACACGGGCGGCGGAGGAACGGGCGCGCGCCCAGAAGACCCCAGCGAGAGAGGCGGCGGAGGCGGAACTGAAGAGGCGTCGTCGGAAAGCACAAAGCCTGCAGGCATCACCAGCGGCGCTGCGGCGAGGCCGAACCGCCCCTGCAAGCTGCCAGGCTGCTGAGGCCGAGGCAACAGACCGGCGGACAAAGAAGAAGAGGAAGACGAAGCAGAGGAAGAAGACGAGGACGAGGAAGACGACGAAGAAGAGGAAGACGAGGACGAGGAAGAAGGGATGTTGAGTTGTTTTTTGAGTTCTTCGACACGAGCGACTGCGCGGTTTTGGACGACGGTGAAGAGTTGGGCCACGTCCGGGATCAGCGTGGCTCCTGCGGGAAGAGGTTCTTGTCGACCGGAGAACGGCTCTCGGCGCACCTGCAAGCAAACGAAGGCGATTCGTTTTCCACTCGCGTTCCAAGGAAAGGCCTCCACGCAACTCAGAGTTGAACACATCACGCACGCTCCTCACGTTCCACACGCTGCCGCTTGGGAAGAACCCCTTTCTTCCTCTCTGTAGCCCGTTGGAGATTTGGAACGGAGAGCGCGTCCAAGTGAGAAGCAGTCGCGCGCGTCAAACCGCAGCCAGCTTGCCACCGCCGGCACAGATGTCGTCAACACATGCATGCGAAGCGCAGGAAAACCTATCTCCCTCGAAAACGTTCCTTCTCTTCTTGGGTGCGCGGTGACTGTGCCGAGCCTCCAGAGCCTCGAACACGACTGACGAGCCTGAGACTCGCCGACCCGTAAAAACTGTTGACCTGCGAGTAACTCTTCCCGTTTCCGGTCTGGAGGGGCAACGCTTGGAGACAGGAGCACATGCGGCTGTGGCGTTCAGCCCTCTTCCTTACCGTCCGAGTTGTCGAGAAGTTTTCTTCGTCAAGTTGAAGAGCCAGCTGCAGCGGCCGTTTCGCGAAGTGACGCATCACCGGGCGCGTCTCAGCGCAGTTGCCGAACAGAGACCATCGTCCGAAAACGTACAGACCTAAAAGCAGGCACCCGATTGAAAACACACACGTTTTTCTCTCCAGTATTAATCCCTTCGAGCTCGTGCGTTTGTGTCCTCGTGTTGTGTTTGGGCCTCGTTGCGCCCAGTTTTCCTTCCGCCTCTCCCCTTTGCTCGCCAATTTCCTCACCGAGGCGAGCACGCGAGACTGCAACAATCAGGCGGCGAACATCTCGAATGTGGCCGACGCGCTCCGTTCGAACGAGAGAGAGGAGAATATCTGCAAAGCAAGCCAACGGGAAAAAATGCGCTCCAAAGAAACATAAACTCAACCACAGATACAAATACATACAAAAATAAATAAATACATATACATATATATATATATATATATATATATATATGGATATACATATATGCACATCCAGTGCCTATATATATATATATATATATCGATGGACTTACAGTCATTTTGCATGCCTTGGTATTTGTCGACGGTTGCCACAGCCTTGGGGAGTCCGATCGCAGGGTTCCACGCGCAGCGTTGATGGAGAACGTCGGAGATGAGAGCCAGCTGACCGTTGTACGTGGTGAGGATGCTGATGCGTTCGGCTGGGTAGCCCGTTAGCCGCATGTACATGTAGAGCGCAACTACCGATTCGGCTTCGCCCAAGTTCTGGTAAAAGTACGGCAGCGGGCTGGTCTCGCCCTTCCCGTTGTGGTCCTCGACGTTGATGAACTGGAAGTCGAAGGAGAGCCCCGGATTCGCCAAGACGTACCTTTCGTCCTCCACAACTTCCGGCAGGTTGCCCAGGCGCCGGTAGTTCCAGGAGTAAAGGGTAGCCAGGGACGGTCGCGCACGCCCCTGCATGTCCAGTTCGAGCGCCGGCGAGCGAAGGCGGATGAAGCGCGAATACAGCGACTGATCCAGGCGCGAGTACTTTTGAAAGGCCTGAAGCGCGAAGGCAGACCAAGGGGAGACACACATAAAACACAGGGCAGAGAGAGAAACAACAGGGGCAAAAGGCGGCAGCAGAGAAAGAAGAAAGGAACGCATCAGGAGGCAAAAAAGCAGAGGAAGGAGAAAGGCAGGAACCGCGACACCAGCAGGAGACTGAGAGATGTATGTGCGCAGGGAGGGGGGCGAGGCAACCACAACACGGGTCCACGGCCGCGGCGCTGCGCCACGCTTCACACACTGGATCGACGAGAGGAAGAGAGAGGCGCGTCTTGGATGGCACGAAAAACACTCCGCATCTGGGTCTCTTCCGTTTACTTTCTTCTCACCCGATGCTTGACAATAGGCGGCAACTGGTGGTGATCGCCAATGAGGACGACGCGCTTCAGCCTGCTGACGCCACGCTCGAGTTGTTGCAACAGCATAGGAATGAACGTCTCGACTTCGAGGATTTGGGCGGCTTCCTCAATGATTAGCGTATCGTACTGGAACTTCAGGCCGACGAGGTTCTCGCGAGTCATCGCTGCGTGCGTACACGTCATGGCAATCATGCGCGCGTGCTTCCTGAAAACCAGAAAACAGAAATAGACACCAGGTTTTGCTCTCCATCCTCGCCCCGTGTATCGCCGGAAACAAGTTACACCTTCTGTCTCGCGTCTCTTTTTCTGCGGAAAGGGGCGAATTGCGCGCTGCCCTCAAGCGCGCTTCAAGAGCCTTTGCGCGTTTCCCTCTCTGTCGAGCGTTCAATCAACGCGTCTGCATGCAGAAAGGCCGTACGTTATCAGGTAGTTCGCGCGGTCTCCGGAAGTGCGGAGGAGCTCGAAGGCTCGGCAGTCGTCGATTCGCTGGAAGATCCTGTCGAGGTATCGGAAGCAACAGGCTGCCATCTCCGCGTCCTTCTCCTTGTCCTTGACAAACAGCGGCTGCGGGGCGTCGGCGAAAAAGAGCGGAAACGGAAAGAGGAGTTCGAAGGGCGTGTGCCCAAACTCTCGCATGGCGCGCTGATAGTAACAAGGAGAGGACAGGCAGCAGATGGAGAGACAGACGCTGAACAGGAGGTTCTTCCGCTGAGCGCTTATGAAGCCGAAAGAGGAAAACGGCACACAAAAACGCATCTTCCTCGACTCTTCGTGGCGTGTGACGGAGGAAACCGCGCTCTTCGCTCTGAGACCCGAAAACGCATGGCGCCTCCGCCGCTCCCAACCCACGACAGCAGTCAAACGCACGTTTCTACCGCGAAGTCCAAATGTTTCACGTGCCGTGTCGCGCGACGTTTGCGTGTGACGATCCGAGAGTAAAGACGGCTCCGCCCTTCCAAACTCGCTCTTCCACAGACTTCCTGCAGAGACCCCGCGGTCCCGTTCCCTCCCTGCATTCGTCTCTCCCTTCCCTCCAGGCTTCTGCCTCGCCTCCAAACCGCCTGCTCCCCCCACGTCGTACAGTTTCTCCGATCCACGCCCCCGTCTCTCTCCTGCCTTACCACTGCGTCGACGCTAATGCATCCGTCCTCGTCCACGTCCTCGGCCTCTGCCGTCTCGGAGTCGTCCTCGGCCGGCGCCTCTTCCGCTCCTGGCCTCTGTTCTGCCTCCTTTCGCGCGGCCTTCTTCACTTTGACGACCAGCGCCTTGCCTCGCTCTTGCTCGAGGTCTGCAAACACCTGTCCGACCTTGCTCCAGAACTCGTCCGTCTCCTTTTCTGCATGCGCGGCCTCTCGCTCGAGGCGCTGGATCCTGTCGACGAGTTTCCTGAACCGCTCCATCCTGAAGAGGATGTGGTACCTGTAGAACTGCAGGGCGGTCTCGCAGGAGAAGCCCACGTCGCCGACGGCGAGACCGGGCGCGTCCTGTTCTTCCAGCGTGCGCCCGAGCTTCTCGACTTTCTCCAGCAGCTGCTTGCGGCGTTCCAGGACGGTGTTCACTCGACCCTGTTTCGAGAAGGAGAAGTCTTCTTCCTCGTCCTCCAAGTCGCCGATCTTTCCCACCGCCTTCTCTCTGCTCTCTGCGAACAAGTCGCGTTCGCCGCGCCCCAAGCGCAGCAAGTGCGTCTCGTCCACGTCCAGGTTCTTGATTTTGCGGAACAAATCGTTCAACGCCGCGTTGCTGTGCGAGACGAGCACCACCTTCTCGGACGGGAAGTTGTGGTAGAGGAGATAAGCCAGATGCGCCGCCGTGTCGGTCTTCCCACTGCCGGGAGGGCCCACAACCATCGTCAGCCCCGGCTGCAGACCCGAGAGGAGACACCGCACTTGCTGCGGCGTGAATCTGGACGCGCGAGGAAGCGGACGCAAAAACACACAAGCAAAGAGATGAAGAAGACCGAGGGAAGGCCAACGACGCGTGGGCAAAAGAGAGAGGTGCGCGGAACAGAAGAAGAGATCTGCAGACGAGACAGAGACACAGAGAGACGAAGGGGAGAGAACGGAAGAAGGAGACGGACAGGACAGCCCAAAAAAGTGCGAGGGGGGGGATGTGCGGAGATGCTGGAAAAGACGGCAGGTTCGGGGCGGAGTTCGAGAGGAAAAGCGAGAAGCACATCTCAGTTCTTCAGACGGCGTCTCCAACCCGAGACGACGGGGCACATCGCACCGCTGAAATGCCATTTATTTTCGAGGTCTGCCTCCCCTCCCCTGCCTGTCTTGCGCGTCGTCAGAAAACCTTCAACCTCTCGGCCCCAGCCTCTTCTCCTTTCCGCTTTCTTTCCTGCTCACCGAATTTTGTTCGTGTTCCTGGCGCACTCTGGATACGGCCCGACAGCCGGCAGCGTGTACGTGCTAGCCTGAATGCGTAGACGCGGCCATCCCGTCCCGTCCGGGCCTCCGCCATCGGCGTCGTCGACCTCCAAGACGAAGGGCGCCGCGAGGTTCTCCGCCGCTGTGAGGTCTGCATGCGCGAACGCCTCGCGCAGGTGGGTGGCGTCGAGGAAAGTGTCTCGGAAGTCGAGGCGGCGGAGGCGCGACGGCAGCCGGAAGAACTGCGCGCTCCCTGGGTCGCCAAAGCCGAGGAAGAGGTCGTGGAGCCAGGCGGGAATAACCACGTCCTCAGGGTGGTTCATCAGCGACCGAATCGTGGAGAGGACTGCCTTGAAGGTGTTGTGTTTCGGGTGGCGACGAATCAACAAGTTGAAGCAGCTGTAAAAGTCTTCGAAGCCTTCCTCCTCCATCCGCAGCACGTCCTGGCTGTACTGATTCGGGTCCAACAACACCCGGAGCGTACGCGCAGTCCCCATTGGCAGACGCGCTGAACACACAGACGAGACAGGGATTGAGAAGAAACACCGGCGCGTCCAAGTCAGACCCCACAAAGAAACAAGGCACGCGGGCGAGGGCCCGGCGAGACGCTCGTCTCTCGAGGGGACTGCGCGGCCATATCTCTGGGTCGGGGGGGTTCCCCAGACTTCGGGAGGCGAGCGTCACGAGAGGCTACGCAACTGAGAAAAAGGCAAGAGAGACACGTGTCGAGGGCGCATCAGACCGTTGGGCAAGCAGCTGCAGGAGGAAAAGCAAAGCTGGACGCGCCAGGCGGGAGACAGGCAAGCCGTGAGTCGCACATAAAGACACGCGTTGTTTCTAAAAGGAGGCTCTCCGACTGGGCGGGTGGCCTTGCCTCGGCCGTCTATTTATGGAGGTGGAAAGCCAGAGTCTTCTCGGTACAGGTTCAGCTGCTGCCTAGACACCGACCCATTTAGGGAGTCAGAACGGCGTGATGCAAAGACTGTTCGAAAGGAAACAGCCTTGTTCTTCTTCCACGCATCCCTCTGGTTCTTCTCACATTTGTCGTGAAGAGCAGAGCCTGAGAAAGGCCGCCCGGCTCTCTCGCTTCCCGTCGGTCCCCCTTCCTTTCCACACGTGCGTGGACACGGTTCTCATCGGCCGCTTGGCCCCCACGGAGACACACCACGCGACCTTCAGACTTACGCTCAAGCGGATTGAACTCGCTGATCACCTTCCCGTCTTCGTCCAGCACGTCGATGATCTCGCAGCCTCGCAAGACGACAACGCCGAACTTTTCCGGGAACTGGTGCACTTGCTCGATGTCTTGGAGCCGCCCTGTGTACGGCTCTTTCGGAGCGACGATGCCCACGAGAAAGAGGACGTCAAACTGGCGAAGGGAATCCCACTCCCGAGCCACTTGCGGTTTCAGCCCGGCCAAGTCGATGCTCAGTTCGGCGCGAACTTCGGACGGGACCGTCTCGCCAACCTGCACGAGAAGCGACAGGTCGCGCATGCGTCTCGAAACGTAAGACAAAACGCGACACGGCAAAGGAAACGAAAAGAGAAAGAAGGCGCCCCCGGTGTGGCAGCCCAGGCAAAGCACACGACGGTCCGACGGGACACAGAGAAAGGCTTTCTTTTCCTCTTCAGACTCTTATTCTTCTCTCTCTTCTCCGTTTTCACATCGCGCGTTCTGCTCCTTCTTCTGGGTCTGCTCTGTCTTCTGTCCCTTCTCCTGCGTTGCCGCTCTTCTTTCTTCGTTTTCTGTTCGCTACCGTTCCTTTGTCCGCGCCTTTTGGCTCTCGGTTCTTCCGATCTGTCTTGTCGCACGCGTCACCGGCCTGCTGGGAGTCCTCTCTGCTCACCTTGGGCTTCTCGACGGCGACGACCGAGAAGCGCTGGAGCTCCAGAGCCATGCGCGCGCTGCCTTCGAACACGGTTCGGCCGCCGGCTGCGTCGAGAGCATTTGGGTCCGCGTACACTCCAGTGACCGCAGTCGGCGCTTCTCTTCGCCTCGGCTTCATGCGAAAAATCGCGTCTTGGATGTCCTCTCGAACTTCGTAGATGGACTCTAACCTGCGACCAAACGGCCACCAGCGCGAGAAAACATAACCAGAGAGGAAAACGTTCACAGGAAACCACTCCAAAGGGAAGAGGAAGGTTTCTCACCGCAACTCTCCTTTGCCAGCGCGAGTGTTAGGCCGATAAAGAGTGGAAACCTGCGGAGCGGCCCAATGAGAGAAGGACGAAACGTCCGCACGAGAAACCCCAAAGAGGACGGGATAGAGAAGGGGAATTAAGACAGAAAGAGAGAGATTAAGAGAGAGAAAAAGACGGAGAGCTTAAGAGCAAGAGAGGGAGAGATTAACAGAGAGGGGGAGAATCAAGGGAGTATAGATATAACGATGGGTTTTGTTTCCTTCGCGTTACCTGAAGAGATTGAAGTTCCTGAGGAGGTAGTCGTGAATCGTTAGAAACTGGAGATTTAATTTGGGCAAGGCCAAGGCTGTCTCGCCGGTGTACTGGTCAGCGGGGAGAATTGCTTCGTTCCACATTTCCTCTTCAGACGGGTACAGAGAAAGCGCATTGAGCTGCTCCAGCTGATCTGCTCGCCGTTTCAAATGGTGGCACAGCGTTTCAGTCAAAAACTCGCGAATCCACTTCTTCGTTCGCCGTGCATGCGGCGGAAGCATCGAGTAGAAAGACGACAACGTCGAGAAAGGTGCGACAGCGGGACGCGGAGCGCCTGAAGGCCAAAAGATCCCGAAGGAAGAAGTGGATCACACGCGGGAGGACGGTTAACGAGACAGAACGACGGAGAGAAGTGGGAAGGCGAGGGGAAGGACTGAGACACACAAAAAAAGAAAGGGCGCGAAAGGCGTATGAGGAAAGGAAAGAGCAGAGAAATGAAGGAGGAGAGCGAGGAAAAAAGGAAAAGACACACATATATACATACATATGTATATATATATATATATATAGGGGAAAAGAGTGATGGGGGGTCACACCGCCGGAGACAGGGACGGGATGCCGAGTCGAGGAGCCGTTGCAACATAGGGAAAGACGCCGAAGAGACAGGAGAGAGTGAGCGAGAGAGGCTTGGACAGGCGACTGTCCCAGATTCCTACCAGGCAGGGTTTGGGGATCGACGAGGTTTAGGTGCGTCGCCATCTGAAGCAGCGTGAGGAGCTCTTGCTGTTCCAGGAGCGCGCGCAGGTCGGCGGGCGAGTCCAGGGCAGAGACGGCAGACAGCGCCGGCATCTTGAGAGCGGGGATGTCCGCAGAGAGCGAGAAGCAAAACTTCTGGAAGTCCGCGACACGACGGTAGTGGGCGTCGACGCACTGACTCGGCGTCAGCGGCAGACCTGGAAAGGGACGATTGAAAGAGCAGATCGGCGAGGAAGGCAAGTGAGGAAAAACCAACGTGGAAGCCAGGCACAGAAAGTGGGAAGGAAGGAGCGGGAACAGCTAAAATCGAGCCGAGAGAAACTCAAAAAAAACACCAGACTGCAGAAACGATTCTCTTCGTCTTGCTGTCCAAAAAACAGAAAGAAAACAACTCCACACACAGCCTCATGGGCAATGCGCAAGAGGGGGTAAATCACATATACAGCATATATATATATATATATAGCAGATGTAGGTGAAGATATGCTTACATTTATATGTATATATATATATATATATGCATGATTATAGAGCTACGTAAGCATATGCATGCATCCGCACCGGAATCCATCTAGAGTTTAGGGGTCTTGCCTGAGTCGTTGTCGATTTCGAAACGGCTGTAAAAGTCGAGGAGCTCCACCATCTGTTTGTACACGCCGGCCTCGGGCGTCTTGGCGAGGCTGGCCATGCGTGCGCGAACGACGACTTGCAAGTTGTTCAAGAGAGGCAGAATGCACCGCCTCGTTGGTAGCTGGTTTTCCAGATCAATCAACAGCTCCAGCATCCGCTCCGCCAGATAGACGACCTCCATCGGCGGGCCGTCCGCCTCGGGATACTGCAGAGGCACGTCGTCTGAAAGAGCACACAGCGAGACCTCGACGCATGCAAAAGAGAAAGGGGACAACCAGACTGCCGACCGTCCTCTGGAGCAAAAGACACCCTCTGGAGACGTTTTTTCGTTGCTTGCGGCTTCCTTCCACGCGCTTCCCTGAAAAACGCGTTTTCCTTACCGATGAGCCAGAAGAACTGTTGCAGGAAGAGGGGGAAGAAGTCTCGGTCGACGCGGGCTCGCTTGATTTCGCGCTCTTTCTCGCGTCTCTTCATGTCTTGGACTTCTTCTCTGGCCTCGGTCGCCCCCTTTCCTCCTTCGGCCTGCTCGGCTGTCTCCGTCGGGGCCGCATCCCCGAGAGCCGCGAGAATCTCCGCCTCGCGCGCCTCGTCAGCGAGATCAACTTTCTTCTTCGCTTTTTGCCAGAGCAGGACCGCCGCGCCGCTGCTCTCCAGCAGCTGGTCGAGGAATCTCGGGGCTGCATGCGCCCACATCGCTGCGCCGCAAACGGAGAGGGACACACGGCGCAGCATGGACTCCTCGAAGCCCTGGAAGCAGAGAATCAGGAAGCGCACGACGAGCGTCTTTTCGCTCAGCGAGAGCGTCGACGACGAGGGGGAGGCGGAACGTGACGGCGAAGGAGACGACGTTTGCGCGACTGAGGCCTCTCCACGGGGCGCGGCCTCGGCGGCGCTTCCGTTCGGCGTTTTCTTCTCGGAAGGCGCGCCTTCGTCAGTCGCCTGGAGAAAGAGGTCGAGAAGACTGTAGACGAACGCTGAGAACTTCGCGTGGAAGAACTCCTCGGGGAGGCGGACCAATTCATCTGCGGTCGACTCTGCCGCCAAGGCGATTCCTTCTTTCTCGTTCTTCTCTTCGGGCGCCGGCTCGCCGGCCTGAGCCGACTCCCCGTTTCCCATGTCGACTTCGGCCTCGTGCGCCCGTTCCTTCTCCGGAGGCGCGCAGGCGTCTGCGGAAGCGTCGCTTCGCCCCCCCTCTCTCCCGAGGAGCAGAGGGTGGTTCAGAAACGGCTGCCACAGCGGCAGGTTCTTCCGATGCTTCTCGAGGAGCATGCAGACGATGCACAGCATGTGGGCCTTCGAGACACCCAGCTCAGGCTTCGCGTTAGGCTCCGACCCGTTCACCGGAAAATAGGGCCAAAGGTAGTTCTCGAAGAAGAGCGAAAACTCGAGGGCGAGCAGCGCGTGCTGCGGAAAGTTCGCCTCCACCAGGTCGTCGTAGATCTTCTCAACCAGGCTCGGATCAAACGGCTTCTGCTTCCGCATTCCGCGGCCCTCTCCCTTCGCACCTGTATCCCCCCCTCTCTTCTCCGCTTCCTTCTCTGTCTCCTGTCTCTCGACCTTCGCAATCGCCTCCAAGGTCGCGCGCGCCTCTTCACAGCGTTTTTCTGCTGCGTCAGCCTTCTTCCTCGCGAGGCGCGTCTGCTTCTCCAGTTGGTTCTGGCCCTTCTTTCCGCGACCTGTCGCTTCCTCGCCTTCTTTCTCTCCGCGCCGCTTCTCCAGCTCAGCGAGCGTCGCCTGCGCCGACGTCAGGGCACTCTTCTGCTCGGCGAACCGCGCCTGGAAGAAAGCCAAGGCATCCGGATGGTACAACGGCGGCTTCCTCCACGTTGCCTGGCCGAGTTTGGAGAGTGCGTGGGAGCTCAGCTGCCGCAAAGAAGGCTCGCAGGCCTGCCTCGCGCCTCGTTCGGCCTTCTCGCCCGCTGAACCCCCTCGATCCTTCTCCCGCGTAACCCCGCGAGCACTCCTGGCCGATGACGCAGCGGCCGAAACGGGGCGAGCGTCAGCAGACCCAGTGGGGGTAACCCGGCGGATGATCAGGGGCGGACGCGCGGCTGGAGTCGGAAGCGGCGGCGCAGGAGGGGCGGCAGGCGGAGGCGGAGGACGACTCGGCGCTCCAACGCGAAGGATTTGCGGGCCCTCAGGAGACTGGCAGCTGCTCGGCCTTCCTCCATCAGGAGGAGGCGGAGGACGCCTCCCGAAAGCGCACATTGAGAAGGAAGGCCCTCTTGAATCCTCCGCTTCTGGAGGCTTCTCGTGAAAGCGGTTCTCGCGTGCCCCGTGCGAGGCGTCTTCAGCTTCTCCCGTTCTTGCTTTCAAACCCTTCTGGAGCGTCAATCGAAGAGCGGGTTGCCTTCCTTGTGGCTAGTGCATCTTCCAAGCTTTGAAACGGAAAGGCGACTTTGAAAAGAGAGTCTGGGGGGTGAAGGCAGCCAAGTCCCGAGACTGTCTCTGTTTTTCCGACTCGACGTTCGCCCCAGAGATCCCAGACGACTCCAGCGCGCTTCGATAGTTGAATACCCGGCGCCCAGCCTCGGCATCCGTCACTGCATCTTTTCTCTACAGAGATGCCCACAGCACACGAGGTTTTGGACTCGGAAACCGCGAGATCAAGATCGAAACCCGTAGTCGAACACAAAGTGAGGGAGCAGAAGGCGAACGAACCACAGATCCATTGAAAAGCAAAGAAGACAGAGAAGCAAACTGCGCCGAAGATGCGTGGAAGGCAAGAGGCAACGACAGGAACGCGGGAGTCGAGAGCTGAAGCACACGTGAGGCGCGAGGAAACGCGACGTGGAAAACAGAAAGAAGAAGTACGAGAGGATTTAGACTGGACGAGAGCAGGCGAAACAGCGAAGGGGAAAAAAGCGGCGACTAAAGAGAGACAAGCAAATTCGGGGGAAGGGTGGCAACGGATTTTTTCGCACGAGCCTCGTCGCGTTTGAAGGAGGGAAGCGGGGGGAATCACTGGAGCGAAGAAAGGAAACAGAAAGGAACGAAAGGGAAAGGCCCCAAACGCGAGAACGAAAACGCGGAAGACTGTCTGTGGGGGGGAAAAGATTGTCTTCGCAGAATCTACCCAGCGAAGACCGGCAGAAAAACGAAAAATCGCACAGGGAAGGTCGATGGCAATCTATGAAGAAGCGGGCAAAGTACCCACGCAAGACGCGCAACACACATAAGAAGCGGCGAAAGAAAGACCAAATTTACATCGTGAAACGGGCGACAACCCCTGCTTTTCTTTCCAGTGTGCGCTGACCAAAAATACAGCAAAATCGGCGTATATTCGGAAGCCGACCCGACATGAGCGCATGCAGACGAGAAGCCCTCGAAACTGAGGGTCTGCGTGTGGTGACGCAGTAGACATACCATATATAAAGATGTATTCCTAAAATAAAGATCAGTTGTACAGTTCTGTGTTTAGGGCTTTACTTGGCATGCGTGGAACACTTCATTTCCCAGGAAAGATGCGCTCCCTTGTGGAGAAAATTCTGCGAGTCTCGTGCGACCCGTGCCATTGCCCTCCACACAGTCGCACGACGAGCTCCAGCGGGGTTTATCCACATCCGTCTAGCTCAATGTTTAAAAGGAAACATATTTTTGAAAAAACACACACATTCGTGAGTCTAGAGGTCAAAAACATATCCACCGGTGGACGTACTAACTTCTTTTGCGGGACTACAGCATCACGGAGGCAGACGCGCCGTCGCCAGATACGGCTTTCGTGCTTGCGAGTGTTTGAGAGACGAAAAAACGACTGCCACGAGGTTTGCAACCGAACTGTTGACTGCATACAGCTATGCGCAGAGCGCTTGACACTGATTTCCCAGCTGTGAATTAGTCTAGGGTCATCGGAGGGAAATGCTGTTCAGGTCTTCTCTTCGCCTTTCAGGAGTCCACCTGTGTGGTACGGACGCTTCTGGACCTACCTACACACATCCACACGGACGTCGAAAAAAAAGTATATATATGCATGTTTATCCGTGTTTTTATATGAATAGAAAGAGATATTCGTGTGTAATCTCATTCTAGACACCCTATGCACATGGCATGGATATGATCAAATGAAGTCCGCACCAAGGAAGTTGCTCGATATGAGTAAGAACGGTGCTTCCCACAAAACGTGAGGGTGTCTCGCCACCTCTTGACTCGCCTGCGCGGAGGAAGAGACGCTCGTTTTGCCGTTTCAGTCGCCGTAGTCGTATTCACAGCAACACACAGGGTACTGGATAGCCAGAGAACCAGGCGCAGATTCTACCTCTCATTTGCACGCCTTCGATCCATATTGTTTCTCTCCGGAGCCTCTGACGGGGACAGTCCCGAGTTTCCACTGGTAAACAGCGTAGGCAGAAGGAGACACGTGCGGTATGACAGCCGGCGTCCATGTTCGAAGTTGAGTTTTTGTCGAAGAAATCGCCGTCTGGGTGCCCTCCTTCTCCTCGGCCTTTTCCTTTTCTTCAGGCGATCTCACTGTGACGGTTCTGCTCCGGTGCTACGGACACTCTCGCTGTGTTTTCTGTCTCCTGCCTCGTCACGCCTCTTCTTGACGGAGGTATGCAAATGAAGGGAGCGCCCACGCCACGTGCAGGCAACGCAGGAGAACACTTTCTGTGTGCACGAAGACGCCGCTTCTCGCGTCTAACGCTTCTGCGAAAAGATAAAGCGTATTCCCCGCTAACGCTATGCGTGCAGATTGCGTGTGGATTCTGGGACCGAGGTGGAGAGATCGTGGACTGAGAGTCTCGGTCCTTGGCAGGCTCTGTGAAACGCGCCTGTCGCCACCTTTTTTGCCGCAAAAAAGTGCCTCTTTCGTTCCTCGCCACCTTCCACCTTAAACAAAAATACAGAGTGTGGGAGCCTGAGTGCCGCGATTTAGAGTTCGCCTTCGCAGGATTCGGCAGGCACGCCGCGCACGATGGCATGCACATCCGAGGAAGCTGGTGCATTCTGCGTGCGAGCACCCTTTTCAGCGAAAGCGCGGGCGGTGAGAGAAAACCGAATTCCCTCACGTGGTGCCGCCTACCCGCCATTCACGGTTTAGAGCGGACGCTTCCGCGCGCAGACCTGCCACACAGCGAAAGGTCGACGGGCTGCGCCTTCTCGCCACAGCAGAGCTAGGAGGCGGAACCGTTGATCGAGCAAGAATGAACGAAGAGCTGAGAGCTCTTCACAACGTTTTGGAGGTTCCGCACGACCAGCCTAACCCCGGAACCTTTGAAGAGGCGGGAACCGCTGCGCTCGAAGACCCGACAGCAGGCTAACAACTGAGAGAACAAAAACAGGTCACATTGAGTTCACCAACCTACGCGCCCACCATCGATCTACAACACACGCATTTCGCGAGAAAGACACGATCTCTGCTTTTTGTCCCTCTTGCTTTTTCTCTCTCTCCCCTGTCCTGGCGCTGGGACACGCCGACTGGCAGAGCGAGGGGGGCGTTTCGGCAGCCGCGTGCGGCTTGGCTCATTCTTCCTCGCTCGCGTTTTCCGTTTCCCGTCTTTCAGACGACACACACACACTCTCCCGCGTTCTTCGCTCCACCAATGCACCAATGTTCACGGACGACGGCCTCCGCTTCGCGCCGCGCTTTTTCGCCCCGATCCCCGCAGGCAGCGCTCCCAGTCTGCATCCGCTCCTCGCTGTCCCGGGGCTTGTCCGCTTTTGCCTCTTGGCACGTTTTGCGAGAGAGTCCGTTGTGGTTTTTCTCTCTCGGCGTTCAGCGTCTTTGCCTTGTCGGCTGCGCCCCGCTCTCTGCGCGCATGCGCTCAGGCCTGCTTCAACTCACGAAGCGCCTCCGCGACCTTGTGCTCGTCAGGCAGGTAGAACTGCATCCAGAAAACACATTCCAACTCTTGGTGGCAATGTTTCATCCGCCGTCAGCTCTTTCGGCACCCAATACATCTTTTGACTTCTACACATAATAATGATAGGAACAGATGCGTTAGCAGCGCACACGGGCTCTTCTTTTTGACTCGTGTTTCACATGCACACACCGCAAACGGACGTATTCGCGAGCGGTGGAGTGGACCAGACTTGGACTGCGAGGCCCAGCGCTGAGATCCACATCTCTTGCGGAACGCTGTGAACAACGTGCAGTGCACGCGCTCACGGACCGGTCCATCCCTCGCTCGACAGAGGGTCGACGGAGCTTTATGTGTCCGCAAGAAGTCTGCAGGCAGCCGTGCATATTCAGAGGATATGAGCACGCAGAAACGCAGAGAGTCTTACGGGTTCGAAGGCCAGAGGGAAGGGGGTGTCGTATCCGGTGACGCGCTTGATCGGAGCCTCGAGACTGAAGAAGCACTTTTCCTGGATAGTCGCCGCGAGCTCTGCTCCAAAACCCATGGTCAGCGGAGCCTCGTGGGTGATGAGGCATCGAGTGGTCTTCTTCACAGACTTCACAATGGTGTCAACGTCCCACGGCAGAATCGTCTGGAGGTCCACGACTTCGACGGAAATGCCCTCCTTCTCGACTTCCTGCGCAGCCTTCAGCAGTCTGTGCACTTGCGTTCCCCATGCGATGGCGGTGATCTGCGAGACACATCCCCGACAGAAAGGAAGCAAAACACGCGATGCTCAAGTCGCGCGAGCGCCTCCAACTCAGTGTGTGGCCGCCAACGACTCTCACTTGCCGCGACTGTGTCTGGAACATCTGCGGCATGCACAGACGCCGCCTCGCCAGCTATACAGCGCGCAGCCTCTGGGAGGAAAACGCGGTTATGAACGCCAAGAGACAACGCGGCGCAAGGCACACGGAGCGGACGAGGTCCAGGCGATGAAGATCAACGACCAGGCAAGGAAGATCAACGCCCCGGCGAGGAAGGTGAACGAGAGAGAAAAACGCGTGAAGAACTCGAGGCAGAGCAAGGGCCAGAACAACAGAGGGGCGGGCGACAAACGAGAAGAGGCGAGAGAAGGGGACAGGGAAGAGAAGTAAGACGGGGACGAGACACAGTATTCGGAGAGAAGAGAGCGGAAAAAATTGGGGACGACAGCGGAACACCGATGCTTACGTGCGAGCCTTCCTTCACAACCTCGGCATGGCTGAGCGGCAGCTCGTAGTCGCCTGTGGGAACTTCGTCGACGGCGGCACGGTACAGGATTTTCGGCTCAAAGAAGACGACTGGGTTGTCGTCGCGGATCGAGGAGAGGAGCAGACCCTTTGTTTGGTAGGGCCCTCGGGGCACGACGATCTACGCACACGCGCGAGACACGAAAAAGAGCTGTCCAGGAAATGTAGCGCGACTTTGCGACAAGACGAGGCCGAGGAGGAACACAAAGGGACAACGACGCACCCGCAGAGAGACGACACGTGGGGCAGAGAAAGCCGCAGAAAAAGGATAAACGGTAGGACACGTCAAACGGAAAGCACGAGACACACTGCTGTTTTGCGCAGCATCTATTCTTTCCTGGACGAGCGCGCAATTTCGCTTTTTACCTTGAGACCGGAAGCATGCGCAAAGTACGCCTCGGGAGACTGAGAGTGATAGAGACCGCCGTGGCCCACTGCGCCCCATGTACTACGGATCGTCAGCTTTCCGCAGTTCCAGTTGCCTCCGCTGCGGTAGCGGAACTTGGCGGCTTCGTTGGCGATCTACGAGGACAAGGGACGCACATAACGAGGAAGGGGTGAAGAAGGAAAAAGGCTGGAAATCAGAGGAACGGCAGTGAGAGCGCACGGACAGACAGAGGAAAGAAGAGGCGGCAAGCAGAGACGAAAATCGTACCTGATCAAAAGCAGGAAGAATGTAGTCGCCGAACTGAATTTCTCCGATGGCTGTGTAGCCGACTGCAGCCATGCCAATGCCGAAGCCAGCAATCCCCTGTGTACGCACAACGGTTGAAAAAACAATCCAGTGAGTGCCCGAAAACGGGCGCGGAGAGTAAATACTGACAGAAGAGCAGTAAAGATAATAGATCAAATATATCAGATATAGTTTTTAGCTCCTGCGGCGCGGCGTTCGATTCGAGCACTCGGTTCATTCGTCCTGGTCTTCCGGAATCCCCTCTCCGGTAAAATCGTTTTCTCTACATCGTGCGCCTTCTTTTCTGCCGTCTCCAGCGGTGGGTTCGTCTTCGACTCGTTCGTTCCTGTCATGGGCAGGAGTGCGTCGTCCCGGGAACGAAGCCGCGAGAGGACTTGCCGTTCTGCCGCCATGGGCAAACTGCGCTCTCTTGTCCGCATCCGTAGGATTGGTCTTTGCCCTAACCCAGTGGGACTGTGCCGAGCGAAACGATCAACACTCACCTGCTCAGAAAGAGGGGTGTTGAAGACACGATGCTGTCCGAACTTCTCACGGAGGTCCACGGAGCAGCGGAAGACGCCTCCAAACGCCACATCCTCGCCAAAGAGGCACGCTCTACAAAGCAAAGGGAAAGACAAGATGCAAAACGAGGAGGGTGTGTCAATGGAAAAGAGGTGGAGTCCAAATTCAGTGCAATATATGCATGTCCACGGCACGAGAAGGTATGTCGGGGTTGAAACAGAGAGGGCATCATGAAGAAGGCGTCAGACACGGAACGGAGCCTCAGTAGGTGCGAACGAAGCGTCAAAGGTTCATTTGATGATGGTTCGACAGAGAAGCTGCAAAAATGTAAAGAAATCCGTAACCGCGTAGAGCCGGCAGACAATGCGAGGGAACCACGAAAAGCAGAACAGCACGTGGCGGAAGAGCGCGATCTCCACACCGGGAGAAACGTGGAGAATGCTGCACAGCCGCAGTATCCTGTTTTCTGCCCGTGAAGAACCTGGCGAGGAGTCGAAGTGACCATCCTAGAGTGAAACGAATGGAGCGGCGCGTGGCGTGTGTCAGTGAATGCGTATCGGCCACACCGATACACCGCCGAATCCCAGACAAAAGGCCTGGTCGAGGCAAACAAAGCTCCTCCCTGGCTGGGTTGCGACGTACGTTGGGTCTGTCTCGAGAGCCGTGTGGAGAGCAGAGTTGACCGCAGTGAAAACGTTCATCGGAGTCGTCGGTCCGAGATCTTTTCTCGTTTCCGTCGACGTCCGGCAGGCGACGGTGAAGTCGAGAGCACTACCGCCGACGTTGCGCTTCTGTTGGAATTGGGACAGAGCGGCAACTGCAGTCGGCCGGGACAACTGCAGACCCGAGACGGCCGCTGCGCGCGAAGGCGCGAAAATCGAGAAGAACCGGACGAAACCGACGCCCTTCGCGGACGACAGCCCGGAGGTCCGTGCAGCGGCAGATGCCGCGGACAAAGACGCAAAGGCGGCCATTTTGAGGGTGCCAGGCGGAGTCGTGAAAAGAGTGGAACAAGCGACGGTAGAACTGGACAGAACTGACAAGACGAAAGCAGGTGTATGTACACCGGACAAGACGTGTGGCGGCGGAGGGGAGAAGGGCCCTGGAAAAAACGGGGAGCGCCCGTTTCGAGACTGTCTCCGGTGGGCGGAAACAACCGCGGGGACAGGCAGCGAAGGAATTTTCAGGTGGAAGAATGACGCACGAAACGAAACAGAAAGTTGAGTTGCGCGAGAGGTGACTGGGAAGTGGGAGCACGGCTGCAACGTACGAGCTGGAGAGAGGGTTCTCCGCCCCAGAACAGAACAGGGACTTGCGCACGCGCAAATTCACAAACTGAACCGCGAAAGGCTGTTTTTTGAGGCAAAGAAGCCGGAGATTCTCCTCCCGAGGGGGTGTAGAAAACAACCAAGCTCTTGTCTCTTGTCTATCGCGTTTCATGACAACGCAGCGGCAGCTCCTGATTTCTGCGCGCGGACAGCGTCTGGGCAGGGAATCACAGGCAGCCTCTTCACTCTCCCTTCTTGCACTGACCTGCCGTCAAACACTATTGTTCTATTCTTTCGAACCTTGCTGGCGCTCCGATGCGCCTCTCTTGCCTCTCGGTCTGTACCCCAGCACATGCGCCGACGCTCGCTCATGTGCCTGATGTGCATGAGCTGTACTTCCGGCGCTCACCCGATACATGAAATTTCGTCTTATGGGCGGGGACACACGAGGCATGCAAGAAGACAACACAGCCACTTTCTTGCGCACAC